>NC_062536.1:15103040-15143040 GCF_022655615.1 Tachysurus fulvidraco
GCAAGCGGAAATGTTCAGATTTGATCGGATGCTAACCTGTAACCAAACACTTGCTGGCGTCTCCAGTGGGCAGCGCATGGATGCGGTATGGAGAGAACGGAATCTCATCTCCGCCATATTTGATAGTGATGGTGTAGCGGCCTGTCATGTCAGGCACATAGGACACCGTGTAGGTTCCATCTCTGTTATCCCTGATGTTCGCTTTCTTTGGCTTTCCCTCTGGATCCTATTTAAAACACAGTGAGTTTAACAAACAAGTATGTCATTTGTGAGGGCTTTTTACACTTAAAATAACTCTGGGTCATTGTAACTGAATCCTGGGTTATGTTGTGTGACTTTTCACACCGCTTATACTTTACCTGTGGTTAACAATGAATCCTGGCTATTCATAAGTAAACGTTTAACATGTTTTTTTTTGTGTATTCTTGGTCAACAACCATGACTGGATAAATACACCATGCAACAGCTTTAAATATCAGCTTGTGCTTTTTCATCAGTGAGGAAAAAATGTAAATGTCAACATGTAAATCCCCCTGGATGTTTAAATCCTCCTGAGTTGCACGAAGGTAAGAAAACAAAGACAAAAAGATAAAAGAAAAACAAAACTTGAATATCGTGAATGCATAAAGAGCGACATGAGGATGAAGAGCATAATTTTTTAGTAGGATTCTGCTGCTAAGCATCGAGCTGTGACGACACTTTGGACATGATGTGGCACCACATTGCAAAAGCACTGCTAAATCTGCATCAGATCAGGGTTTCATAAGCTTAAAAAAAAAAAGCAGTACTGACCCTGCTTCTACATTACGTGTGAACATTCCTCTAGCTGGAGATAACAGCAGGATTAGAACAACAATAACCCGGAGTTAAGATCAGTGTGAAACCACCTTTTGTGCATCATCCACATTTCAAACTCAAATATCAAACAACATCAAGCAAAACATGGCTCTGGCTCATTGATACATAAACCTACAGCTTTACTTCCCAACTACCAACTTTTTAAAAAAGCAATAATGATGGTATAAAATATGTTTTAGGGAGCAAAGCTTTTTTTATTAGTGTGTTATGTGATGAAAAACCACATTGGATAATTAGATCAAACTCAATGGAGTGTCAGTCCACAGAGACCAGCAGAGGTAGAATATTACAAAAAATGAAGGATTTTGCTAAATTACCCTACATATTTTCTGTCATCCGATAATCCAGAGAGCTTCACAGAACAAAAAGTACTGAAGCTGACGCTGATGCAAGTGCCTAGCATGTATAATTAATAAATTACTGAATTACTGCCTTTTTTATGTACTGAATTTACTGAAACAGAAAACAAATAACGAAGTAAACGCTTAAATAAATGTTAACATTTACAAAAATCTGCAATCCAAATGTATAGAATTAGCACTATTTCAGTCAAAATAAAAATATCCTTAAAGCAGGGAGCGACTGCAAGCAAGGGTTTTAACAAAAGTGAACAAACTAACAATGTATGGCACGCATATATCACGTGAAAACACTGTAAAATCTAAAGAAAATATATATTTATTTGGAGAAGTTCGGATTTCACAGCGCTGTTGAATTCTCAATTCCGTACTCGCGCTAATATGTTATCGTTTCTATGGTAACAAGCCACACAGGGGACCCAGGTTAAAAGAACTATCTATAATTGTTGAGGTTTTAAGGAGTAAGGAGATGTTTATTTAGCTATTTCAGAGGAAATGCGAGATTGAATAACGACAAGGATGTAAGACATGACGCTCTAATTCTCCCATCGGTCACAGCTACACTAGAAAATCTATGAGTCTATGAGCTCATTTGTGAGGAAGAGGGAAAATATTTCCTTGCCATTGTCATCTCTGGCTTGCTCATTAAAAATACATTTAAATGTAAAATTTATCATTTATATCCTGAATTAATATATTCCTGTAAAGCTGCTTTATGACCATTTTCATGTTAAAAGCATTATACGGTTAATATTCAATTGAACTGAATCGAATTAAACTCATATTGCTCTACTCAAAGTGTGTTAAGCTGCTCTGTGATGCAACAGTTCAAAAATTTGAGGCTGGAAGGTTTCACGTAAGGTGTAAGGTGACCAAATTGGGAGGAAAATCAGGGAAAATCCAATCAAACATACAGACATGTTTGTGATGGAAAATATCTGGAGTGTAACTGAATTAAAACACATGTGACATGTTTACTCTGTTAGCAGAACAACTTTGTGGCGGGAATAATAATTATCATTGTTCTTACTATTATGTACATCAAACCTTAAAGATTTATCAAAAGGCATGCTTGCATGTCAACAAGCAGCACATTTAGCACTCTAGCAGCACATTTGTTGACAGCATTTATTTCTGAGTGAAATTTCACCCATTTCATGTTTTGTATAAGGCATGATACTTGATACTGAGCCCTTTTACAGGAACTATAACTCCCCATATGCATTGAACTGTATGTGCACTTGTTAAGCTGAACTCTATATCTAAGAGTGTATACTAAGAAAATGAAGGATTAAGAGGTTTAGAGGTACATTTACAAGAAAAATTACAGATTCACAAGTGCCCCCTTTCCACCAGAAAGAACCTGGTGCTGGTTCAGAGCTCGTGCTGGTGCTGGTTCGAAGTTGGTTCCACTGGCGATCCTTCTAATAACCGGTTTGCCTTTCCATGGACTAGAGAGCCATCACAGAGCCAGGATAAGCATTATATACAACATTATACAGCAACGTTAGCACAGCAGCGGCAAACACAACATCAACAATGGCGTTGCTTTACTGTTAATGCTCATGGCTTTGCAAACCTACATTGGTATCCAAATGTGGCGAATCCTGATTTAAAATTATTTTAAAATGGCGCTAACAATGTTCTCTTTTGTCACAGTAACCCCACCCACAGCCCCAGACGCAAGCGGTTCTTAAGTCTCAACGTTTTGGTGCTGCTTAAGAACCACTTTTCCTGGTTCAGAGCCGGTGCTTTGGGTGTCGAAAAAGAAAGAACTGGTACTAAATTAGGCTCTGGCTCCGAACCAGCACTCAAACTGCCTTGGTGGAAAAGGGGCAAAGGTAAACCTAGCCTCTGTATGTTTCTCACATGCCTTATGGCAAGTGATACACTACTAAGTAGTGTAAAATTATAGGGATCTAGGGATCTAGGGTATGGAGGCTCAAAAAAGCAGGGAGAGGAGGAAAGGGAAGAAGGGGGAAGACGTCAGACACGGTGAAGTGGCTGGAAAAGAAAGAGCCTAAAACAGGCCTTACATAGCCTTTCTTAAGAATATAGAAGGGGATGGTGCCCTTTACTATATGGCTGTCCCACACCCTCCTTCCCCAGTCCTCCACATACACAGAGACCTCGCGCCTGCACCCATCCGGATCCTGCAGTTGGGGTCAAAGTTCAAGATGTGGAGCAGGAGTAATGAATTCTAGTAAAAAAAAAGTGTCTGAAGAATAAAGCCAAGACAATCATGTGGCTCACCAGGATTTGGACAGTAAGGAGTCCTTCACCGGCATCACGGGCATCGATGGTGAATTCTACTGGAAGGCTTGCAGGGACCCCAGCGGCGTTCAGACCAGGTCCGCTGGCACGAACTTTACTAGCATCATGAGCAGGCAGGGCTTTTACCTTAAAGGGACTGGTACAAACCAAAGAATGATAAAGCAATGGTGTTAAAGTCTTGTCAGATTAGTGGACATGAGGAAACTGTTCATTTGGGTAATGCTGTAATTGTAATGATTAGAGTGCGAATAGGAGAGTATCGTACATGCGTGGTACTTCTTGGTCAGCATATTTGACATAAACGGTGTAAGGCCCGTCCTTGGAGGGGGTGTACATCACAGTGTGAGTACCATCACCGTTGTCTGTAATGTTAACCGGCTCTGTCGCTCCTACAGAGGAGAAGTATTGAAATGATTAAATCAATAATAGTATATACATTTTTTTAAACGATTAATTGTTACGTTTATTGAATGATTAGGTTAAATCTACAAAATTTTAGTGTAAGAAAATGCTAGGTGTTAGCTCAAAACTATCAGCACCTTTCATATGAATAAATGACAAGCACAGTGTGTGACATTTTGACCTTAATGATGATTTTTTTTTCCGTTAAAATGTTTTCTCAAGTAGATTCACAAGTGTTTTTTTTTTCCTTAGCAGCACCCCCACCCCCCAACGTTTAATAGCTTCTATTAACACCGCTGAGGCTCTTGTAATGTATAACACATGTTGGTATACGTCATTGGATCTTGGACTCTTCAACATGAAGAAGATTGTAAGTCAATATATGATATTTCTTTAAGGTTTTTGTTCGCTTAAACACTAAGTTTGTGATTTGTTGGGTTTGTTGTTACTTGGATGTCTGATTAAGGAAATTATCTTTTTGAGTAATGTTCCACATACTTTGCTTTAGTATACTATGCAACCCATGACATATTGTCATACATTATTTGATGAATGTATCGATGTATGAATGTAGTGTGTGGTTTGGGTGAAGTGAGCTTTTACCAGTTGGGCTATAGAGCAAAACCTCTAGTGGGGCCAAGCCAGCATTACTGCAGTCCACAGTAAAGGTTTGTGGAACATGAGCTCGTACGCCATTTCCCAGGCCTGGGCCAGAACACCTCACCTTACTGGGATCCACCAGTTCTCGAACTGGGACTCTGAATGGACTGCCTGTGTGGTAGAAACATCCGACATTCTATTGAAACAGTCTTACAATCCCGAAAAAAGGTTCCTTGAGGTTATTTTCCCCCTTTTAGTTCTTTGTATAACCTTTGGGGAGCAATAACATAGTATAATGTAGGATATTTTATACTAAAACAGTTCTAGAATTCAAAGAATGCATAAAGTAAAATCAGCGCCATTCATTTTTGGAATTGCATCTATACTGTTTGTAGACACGTCTGCAAGATGTTTTGAATTTAGGTTTATGAATGACAGATTTCTAAAAAAAAATAAAAAATAGTCCATTAAATTTATTGAATAATTAAATCTAAAATAACAGAAACAATTTAGAAAAAGGAAGATGTGTTTGCTGTTATTAATACTATAGACAATATTTAATGACACAGTGCTGTTGGTAGTAGAAGAAGAAGAAGAAGAAGAAGAAGAAGAAGAAGAAGAAGAAGAAGAAGAAGAAGAAGAAGAAGAAGAAGAAGAAGAAAGTACCACTAAATTATTCTAAAACGTGCCAACTTTAAGTCAAAAGTCATTTCAATGAACCCTTCATAATGGCCCCATTTTCAAATGCCTAATATCTGACGCAAATGAGAGAACCATATTAGGTTCTATATGAAACTGTTTCTTTTAGTAGTGTAAACCTAATACAGCTCTAAAGTTATTACTAACTAATACTGATTTATCTGAATTTTATTACCCTGCTCTTGGGTTAATCTACAAAAATATTTTAACAGCAAAAGAAAGCTTTGAGACTGAAGCTTTAATTCACAAATCCTGCAGTGAAAAATCCCACCTGGGATGGGAAGGCCTCCGAATGTGATGTTAACATCATACTCTCCAGGAGTGAAAGGAATGTACTCCACGCTACAACTGCCATCTTTATTATCCTTACAGGACATCTTAGCCTCGGACGGGCCCTCGATGGCCAAGCCCAGGCCACCTGTACCAGCACCCCTGCAATAAAAAACGAACAGATGCTTTGCAAGCCCTAATAACTTTTTATGTTATTAACGTTTTTAACTCTTATTTTCAGAATCTAGCAGGCTTGTTGGCATAATATGTGCTAATATATGATAGGAAAACTCAATAATAAGTCAAAATAAAATATGTACCTGGTCTCCACGGTGAAACAGTTGGATTTGTTGACGAGACCCTCTTCCAGACCTGGTCCGTACGCCCGCACACGACTCGGGTCACAGCCTTCAGCTACTGACACTCTAAACGGGCTCTTAGGAACCTGCACGTCATCATACAACACCTCGATCAGGTGCACACCTGTACGTACACACATTCAGAGCATGTTACTATTTGTGCAGAGCTGGTTGGTGTAATTATGACTGTTTATGATAACAACACTGACTCCATGACTGCAGCTGCTAATACAATATACATTTCTACCATATCTCTGTAATCTGTACAATATCCTGATCGTAACCATGCATTGCTTTTAGGAAATAGAGCCTTCTTGTAAAATTGTGATCACGAATACAAGCAGCTTTTTTATTTGTACTCATGTCCAGTCATTTTGTTTCTAGTTTATCCAGTTTATGCACTTAATTAGCAGAGGTGCGAGTAAGTCACACATGTGCAAGTCACAAGTAAGTCTCAAGTCATGAATGTCAAGGCAAAAGTCTTAAGACTTAAGTCTGACTCGAGTCAAGTCGAGTCCCCCATCTCTGAGTCATTTAACTCAAGTCCGAGTCAAGTCTCAAGTCATTAATGTCAAGTCAAAGTCAAGTCGAGTCTTTTTTAATAATTGTCAAGCAAGTCTCAAGTCTCAAATTTGCGACTTACAGTAAGTCTGACTCGAGTCGAGTCCCCCATCTCTGAGTCATTTAACTCATGTCTGAGTCAAGTCTCAAGTCATGAATGTCAAGTCAAAGTCGAGTCTTTTTTAATATTTGTCAAGCAAGTCTCAAGTCTCAAATTTGCGACTTAAGTCTGACTCGAGTCAAGTCATATGACTCAAGTCCCCCATCTCTGTTAATTAGCATCATTGAACCAAATTAACATTGATATTAAGCACTCTCGGTTCATTTTAATGAGAACATTCTGTAAGAATGAACCTGTACTGTGAATCTAAGTATGGACATAATGGTCAATCCTGGCCTGGAACCCTGGAACTGTCGAATTTCAAATAATTGATATTGATTTTTATTTAATACAATGATGCATTAGATACATCAAACTTTAGATGCCAATGAATTAGCACTTGGGGCATCACAGAGAGTAGAAATCATCAATTACTTTGAAGATTAAACATTTGTGTAAAGAAAATAAGGGCTATGAATATTTTGCCCAAGCACAAATACCAGTGTTTTGTCTGCTGGTAAAAAGAGTTAAATAAAGTTTGATATTTTGGCCTGTTAAGTATAAATTTAGGAAAGAGCTTTCCTTTCCTTAATCACAGGTTGTTCCAAAAACCTCTGAAATCTTAGCAGCTTGCATTATTAAATGATGACAGACAAGATCATGGAATATGTTCTTAAAAGAGCAAAGAAGCAGATTGTAAAATTTGGTCTCAGTTTGATTACATCCTACATCCGGGACCACTGTAACCGGCTAATCCTCCAAGTCCGCCCCGTGAGTCAAAACAACAATTCAATTCAATCTCAATTCAATTCACTCTGTTCAAAGTAATATCTGAAAATGTCCCATGCTTTAAACCTATCTATAAAACTCTGTTGATCATCTTACCATCCTCATAAGCCGTGTACTCCACTCTGTAGGTCCCATCTGCTTTATCGGTGATGTACGCATCTGTGTTGGAACCTGAAGGGTTAATGATACAAGCTTTGATGTGGTTTCCTCCGGTCAGATTGTGAGTGCGTGTGTCCACAATAAAGTGTGTCGTGACCTCTCGGAGGACCCCTGTAAAGTCACACAAACACCAGAAGATACTTCAGTCTAAATTACAGCACACTAAACACAACACACAAAGACACACAATACACAAAGAGGCACATCAGCACCTGAATGCTAGCTATTAGTCCCTCTTTTATTTAAGAGAGCTGGACAGACTATAGTATTAAAGCACTGCTGCATCACCCGCATTAGTTAGAATTTTTTTAAACAAGATAGTAAATTGTAAATGTTTTGAATTATAAAGATTATTGTGCAGATCATTTTGTTTGGATTTCTATTGACAATCATTTCAAGAATCATTATTTTTAAGTGTTAGAACTGACAACTTTGACGAAAATTTAGCTATTTACTCCAGACGTTTTGTGTGTATTAGTTTAAATGCAATTTATATAGCTAATAAAACACATATACATATTTTATATCTGAACTGCTATAAAACTGAATGCGTATTTTCCATTGGCTAAGAAGGTGTACCTCTGGGTTCAACTCCTGGTCCATAGACTTTGATCCCGCTGGTGTTGACAGCAGGATCCACCTGGACACAGGCAGGAAATTTTGGCACAGCATGTCCTCCATATTTAATGGTGATGGTGTACATTCCATGGAAGGGGGGCACGTAGGTGATGGAGTATGTGCCGTCACTGTTGTTCTGGATGTGCACTTGAGCCTGGGCACCCGAGTCTGAGATGATCTCAATGGTGAGATCAGCATCCCCAGCTTTGGAACAGTCCACTGTAAAGGATGCAGCCTCGTCCACTTTGCCCCTCTCTAAACCTGGACCACTAACCGTCACCTTGCTTGGGTCAAAAACAGACTGCACCATGGCTTTGAATGGGGAGCCAGGAACATGCTGATCAGCAAACAGGATGTTGATAGCGTATTCGCCAGGCTCAGTGGGCAAATAGGATACGGAGCAGGAGCCGTCTCCATTATCCTGGCACTCAATCTTGGCCTCACAGGGGCCCTCCACTGTCAGGCCTAGTCCACCAGTGCCGGCACCTTTGGTGTCTATGGCAAATGGAGCTGGTTTACCCACAATTCCTCCTCTCAGGCCTGGGCCATAGGCTCGCACCTTAAATTCAATTCAATTCAATTCAATTAATGGCAAGATGATAAATCTGTGAATGCTATTTAAATATTATTAAATATATATTCAACATATTAAAATATAATCTCGACATATCTTTACATATTTCTATTTTTATCATAACTATTTTTATTATATTTTCTATTATACATTTTATTACACACACATTAGAGAAGCATTTACATGTGATATGATGTATGGATGTGTGTGACAAATGAAATTAGAATTTTGATTTCGATTTTTTTTTATACTACTTTTTAATAACGCTATTTAGGATGTCGTGGCTTCAGACGGTGGAGTCGTGTTACTCTCCTACTATATACATGACTGTGGTGTGTCATGATCTACTTTGTTGTTGATAAATTCAAGTTTTCCAGATGTACTTAAACTAACCCTTGTGGCCAAGCACACTCCGGTTCATATCCCACTCGACAAATTAATTACAACCCCAACATCATCTAGTCATTTACTGCAGCGGTTAAATATCCTGCCATGTCACATTTGATTCCCAAGTCTAACTATGTGAATAGTATGAGATGGAACATGTGGCTCACAGACACTCTGTGGGACACTAATGACCTCGTTGGCCAAGTAATTTTATCCTCGGTTAATCAAAGAAACAGTGAAGTCAACACTCATGCACACCCACACACACACACACACACACACACACACACACACACACGCACGCGCCTTTTAAGAGAAGGTTAATGAGAAGGAACAGGCAGAGAAATGTTCTGAGGGAATGCTGACAGACACATGGCATTAATTACTAGTGATGAAGATCCTTCATTAATGCTTAATTACAGAGCCTCAAAGGCTCAAGGGAAGCTGAACGCAATTAGTTACATCTTATGAGATGGTCACTGCTGCTGTATTAGATTCAAAACATTCCTCATCACTGCTGCTGTATTAGATTCAAAACATTTCTCGTCTTTAAAACACCGATGAGCAGCTTACAGTCATGTAAAAATATTCCTGAATAAAACAAAAAATGGATCGTTTATACCCAGACTGCTATTTAAACGCAATCTGCATGCTGTCTGCAGAACATAATTAGGATAGGCAGTAAATTTGACTGCACTGGTCCCTGACACTTGGTTGCTCAGTCAGTGTGTGTGTGCTGCACATTTTCATATACATTCTTTCTCACAAAGAAAGGTCTGTCCAACTTCAGCCAACTTTTAATACATTTCAGATCTTGGCCCTGAAGCAAAATGCAGTCAAATGATTCGTGACTGGTTCGAAATGTAACAGCACACACTGTGATTCCCATCAGAGTAATGGATTGTTACTAGACCACCATATAATCAAATCCATTTAGGTCATATTGAGAGATCCCAGCAAACCTGACGCAGAATGCACGTACATAGTATGATGTGCACATACTGTAGAAGAAAGGATCATGCAAGGATGGATGGATGGAAAGATGGATCCATGGATGTATGTGAATATGTAGAAGTAATATAGTGTGTCAATATAGGAAGATATATGGTATGTGGATTGATGGATGGATGGATGGATGGATGGATGGAGGGATGGATGGATGGATTTATGGATGGATGGATGGATTTATGGATGGATGGATTGATGGATAGATGGACGGATGAATGAATAGATGAGTAGGTATGTTCATTGATGAATCAAAGAATAGATAGATGGGTAAAAGGATGGATAGATAGAAGTGGTTAAAAGGATGGATGGATGGATGGATGGATGGATGGATGGATGGATGGATGGATGGATGGATGGATGGATGGATGGATGGATGGAAATGTGTGTGAATGGATTGATGTTTGGATAGATAGGTTTGAGAATAGATGTATGGATGGGGTTTTTGGGTGGATGGATAGACAGACAGACCAAACTTGATTGTGATTATAACACTTACTTTAGAGGGGTCAGGAGGCATGACCCCTTCCACAGTAAAGGGGCTTCCTGGCACAGGGTTCTCATCATAACTGATGTCCACTTTGTAGGGTCCTTCCTCTGGTGGAATGTACTTCACAGAATGCACTTCATTGGCAGGTCCAGACTCAACCTTGCACGGGATTGGCCGACGAGAAGGTGAGAGGATTTTCACATCCACTTTGCCCTGGCCTCCAGCTCCACGTGTGTTAATGGTGAACTCCTGGTCTTTTCCAACATCCACTTCTACACAACACATACAGTACATCACAGGAGAGTCACAGGAGACGTTCACATATAAAATACATTATATATCTGTCAGATGGCATGTCTGCAAACTTACTGGTGTTAAGTCCTTGGACTTTGACCTTGCTGAGGTCCAGTGGAGGAGCAACAGTAATAACAAAGGGGCTTTTAGGGATGGCGTCACCTCCATGGCACACAGAAATGCTCATATTACCCTATAAAAAAACAACAGGAGAAATAAAAAAAATATATATATATCCTACTATAAATAAAGACAAGTGTTGCACTGGGACAGTTTTGCTTTATTGATTCAGGGTGTAGAATGTGTGTCCATGTAAACCTGATATTCTTTCAAATTTACTAGCAGTAGAATGTTGTAATACTTTATATAATTAATTATATTTCAAAGTAAATTGCTGTTATTACATACAAGGACAGGCAAAATGCTGCTTTCTAAGTTTAAATAAAGATTTGATATCGGTTCTTATACTTTAAAACCTTTATTTATTAATACCTATTAATACCTTTTTTACATATACACTTGTTAACACAATATCTGTGGGACAAAAGTGAAAACGCCACATGACTTTCAGACTGTTTAACATCTATCAAACCTCTATTAAACTGGGCAGGAAGTGAATACCATATGTCACAGGAGGATTTAATATGTCCTGACAAAGCTGCTCACATCTGACTCTCAGTCATCAAGCGGTAATTAACACTATGTCAAATCAATTACCACAAACTACATTTATAGCCGTGAGACCTTGAATTCATTAGACCACTGAAAATAGCGGCTGTGTGGGAGTTGATGTCCCTTTGCAAACTTCCTTCCTCCATCTGTTTCTAACACGTTAATACATTTGTGCTAAGAGTTCAAGGTTTTGGTGTATAAATGCTTGAAAAAAATGCTGAGCATAAATACTGACAGGGTATATTAGTGTATAGACGATGTACAGGCAGTGAATATAAAATGTTTAGAAAGTGTAGGGAGCGTGTATAGAAAGGGTATAGGCAGTACATAGAAAGGGTATAAACAGTGTATAAAAAGAGTGAAAAAGTGGATAGGGTATTGAGAGTTTATAGAAAGTGTATAGAAAGTATTAAAAGTGTATAGACAGTGTATAGAATGGCCTTAGACTGTATACAGTATGGAAAGTGCATAGACAGTTTATAGACAATGTATAGAAAGTGTATTGACAGTGTTATGAATGTGTATAGACAGTGTATAGAAAATGTATAGACAGTTTGTAGAACGTGTATAAAAAGTGCATAGACAGTGTATAGAAAATGTATAGACAGTGTATAAAAAGTGTATAGACAGTGTATAAAAAGTGTATAGACAGTGTTTAGAATGGCTTTAGACTGTGTACAATATAAAAAGTGCATAGACAGTTTATAGAACGTGTATAAAAAGTGTACAGAAAGCACAAGGACAGTTTATAAACAGTGTATAGAAAGTGTTATAGTATTGTATAGTATAGTGTATAGTGTATAGTAACAGTGTATAGTATTGTTAGTGCTGCTGAATTCTTAATTCTGGTTGGTCTGAAGGTGTTAATTTTTTTTTAAACAACAACCTTTTCTACAGTTCTGGCTAAAATTTTAAGATTTATTTTAAAGGTTTATTTTAATATTTGAACGTTCATTATAATTTGTTTATGTGTATTTATGTAGCAACGATGTGCACATGAACTATTATGGCTACTCTATGGACTGTTTACAGCTGTGATATAACAGCAACAAACCTGTTTCACTATAAAAAGATGTACAATATAGTCATTCTACGAAGAATAAAATACTTTAGAAAGTCCAATTTTGGAAAATAATAAACACTAGGTCATGTTGTACTTCACTGTTAATAGAGATCAGTCTACCTGCTGTAGCGCAGTGTAGCGGACAGTAAAGGAGTAATCGTGGTTATCGATGATCTCAAAGTCACTGACAGCCTCTCCTTTAAGCGCTCCAGTAAAGTGCACCTCTGGCGTGGCCTTGCCTGCTCCTTTAGTGTAGATCGTGAAGTGTGTTGGCTTGCCCACTTCCACACCTACAACCCATGAACACGATATTATATAAATCATATAAATCACCACCAACAGTTCTAACAAACTTCCTCACACACAGTGCCACAGATGCAGAACCGTACCAGTCTTGCACAGTCCCGGACCCTCTGCTCTGACTTTATTGGCATCATGAGAGGGATCCACTTTAATACGGAAGGGGCTGATGGGTATCTCCTAGAGGCGTCAGAAAAATTGTTACCACCGTTATGAAATCTGCGAAAAATGCTAATGTTGATAAGCATGCGAATCATACCTGATCTGCAAACAACACCATGATTGTGTATCGTCCAGGGCCTGGTGGTGTGTATTTGACAGTGAAGGTGTCGTTGTCGTTTTTGATAATGTCGAAATCGATGTCGGCCTCGGCAGAGCCTACCACTCCGGGAGCGCACTTGATCCCAATGCTCACATCTCCTATACGATGGAAAGCGTAAAAGACGTTTGTATACAGTTTTGAGAAAGGATGCATACACCATGGTGTCAAAAAGCATTATCAATGATAAATAAATAAATGAATAAATAAATAAACATTACTTGATAACTATATTAATTGTATGAAGTGATGTTCTGTGCAAAAATTGTTATTTACATTTACATTTAAAATAAAAGGTTTTAATAAGGTCCAAGGCTCTAAGGTTTGTCTAATTTTCTTAGGCCACAAGGGATGTGTCTCATATTCTTTGCTCTGCTGTCATTAAATGTATTCACTAAGACTAAATTAATGACAAAAGATAAAAAAAAAATATATTTAAGGATCTGCCACTAAAATCCGCCTAGAAGTCTGTCAGTGACCTCATATTACTGTACTGTGCGCACTCTTGAGCTTACAGAGATTTTTTTTTACAGAGTTTTTAATACTATACTCATTCAAATCCAACCCATAATATTACATTTTTTATTTTATTTCCAACTGCACTGATGATTACCGACATACAAAAGTGAGGGTTTTATTTTACTTTTTGTCCATGATTATGTGATGAAACTGGATTAGACTCAATTAATTAAATTTTTAATAAAAATCTATCGATTTAATTTAACTTATTTAATCCTCAGTATATAACTTGACAGTTTTTGTACTGTATGCAGTGAGTGCCCAGGCTCTCTGTGCCTCCTGATTCTTCAGCCATCTTGATTCAGGAGAAACTGCAGTGTTTTAAATGACCATAAAGATTTACAACATATACAATGTGCTTTATGTGATCTTTATATCTTATTCCTAGTTTTCCTTGTGCATGCTGTGCTTATGAAAATACAGTCCTTAGAGTCTTAATGAGATCAAGAATTCAAAAAAGCCTAAGAAATATAAACATCCAGAACGTTTTGGATAAATTATCTAAACGTAAAAGACCTGAGTCAGGTACCTTACACTCTTCTTGTACCAAACCCAACTTATAGAGTGTCTATACAGTCCAAACAGTTTTTTTTATCAGAAAAAACATGAGAGAAAAAGCAGAAGTAAGTGTACACACTGACCTTGTCCAGCCTCGCTGCAGTCCACAGTGAAATAGGTGGGTTCATTGGCTTTCAGGCCACTTTTCTCCACACCCGGTCCATACACCTTTACATTCTCAGGGTGGCTGCCCTCTCCGATGTTCACCTGAATTTCATTCGAGACAAGGCACAACACACTGAGGTCAAAGTTATACTGCATACTGCATACTGATCCTGTACTAATATGACACTCATACTGTATAGAGCTTTCCACGGTTCACACAATCCTGGGTTTTCTTGTTTAATGTTTCACACTGCTCAAACTTTATTTGGGTTTAACAATTAATCCTGGCTATTCACAATCTGATGTTTCACTATTTGCAGATGACGGGATAAATACAGCTTGTGACCAAGGATAAATACAATAGCTTGTCTTGCAGTTTCACATCAGCGAGAAAAATCTTCGCCATAAAAATCTCTTTTTCAAAACAATGAGTAAATCTAAAAATCTCTTCTTTTTGCTCTGATTAACATTTACACTTTCATTCACCATTATACTTTTTTCCCCTCAAATGCTGCAACGACTATTGATGGATGGATGGATGGATGGATGGATGGATGGATGGATGAATGGATGGATGGAAAGCTAGATAGCAAGCTAGCTAGCTAGCTAGATAGATAGATAGATAGATAGATAGATAGATAGATAGATAGATAGATAGATAGATAGATAGATAGATAGATAGATAGATAGATAGATAGATAGATAGATAGATAGATACTTTATTAATCCCCACTGGGAATTAATAAAGAGGGATTCAATATACAGTCTTACTGCATTGACCTTCTTCAATGTTGACAAATGATTGTGTGTCAGTCGCTAAGCATCTAGCCGGAATATTCACATCATTTCACACTTTGAGACACTTCAAAAGCGCTGCTATATCTGCTTCAGAGCAGGGTTTCATCACCTCGGGTAAAATACAGTGCTAACCCTGCTTCTAAATTACAAGCGTGAAACGTTCCTCTAGCCGGAGTTAATAGCAGGGTTTAGAGTGTCAATAACCCAGGATAAAGCTCAGTGTTCATACATACAGGGTTACATTCAGATCCAGTAATGATGTAAGTCTGCATGTCGTCTTTAAAAGACATATCTTCCAGTATAAACTTAGACTTTCCCTGAATAACTGCACACACAGGTCGCCTAAAGACTTGTTAACAGCCTACCGAAGCTCCCGATGTAACTCAGCTGGTAAAGTCCTGGATATTCTGAGCAAGCTCTTACCCTGAATGGACTGTTGGGTACATTGACCTCGCCCCAGGTGATGATGATGGTGTGTTTGATGGGTTTTGTAGGGATGTAGATGCAAAAGAATGTTCCGTCACCATTGTCTGTAATTTGGATGTCAATAGGGTAACCTTCAGAGTCCTAAAAAATAAGCATTGAGTCAAATACAAAGCAAATGAAAGGGATTTTTATACACATTTATATTGAATGCTTGTGGATTGCTGTGCAATCAAAGGAATTATTGAAGTTAGATACCTGAGCGTAGATCTTCAGCTGACCCCTGCCTGCTCCCTGAGCATCTATAGTAAAGTCGGCTGGTTTGTTTACTATGCAGCCTGTAGGCTCTAAACCAGGACCATAACATTTCACCTGCAATAAGAAAGAGAAAACTATCAGGACTGTCATTATGTGATTTTTCTCTATCATTATGAGATATTATGATTAGATTAGTATTCTGGTTAAATCTTTGAAAATGTACTGTATAATTATCAGTACTCATAAAGGTTAAGGGATAATCAAAGGGATGGACCTTCTCAGGAAAAACATCATTGGCTGCAGGAAGGATATGTGCCATAAAGGGGCTGTCTTTAATGTCCTCGTCGTCACAGATGACATGGACAGCATAGTCGCCAGGCTCTGTGGGCCAGTAGAGAACGTCACAGGAGCCATCGCCCTTATCATCACACTCAATCTTAGCCTGAGACGGGCCTTCTATGGAGAAACCTACAGACACACACATATATTAGTGTCATGAGTGAGAAGTCATTTGTTCAAATATGACATGAAACCTTCAAACTATAATTTGCCCATACGAATATTAACATGCAGCCTTAAGAGTTTAATTAGACAACTAATTTCATTTTGTTATTTAGCATGTGATCCAGCAGTGTTCTCTTGACCCATCAGTAAATTAATAATAATAAAGAATTAAGCAAGTTAATAATACAAAAATAGAAGATAACAGCAAGTAGAGGATCTGTATTGAGCAGACAATTACGACCTCAGATAATCAGAGTATTTTGGGTTCTAAAGTTTCAGTCTTTGTAAAAAGCAGTTGTATTACAGATCCATGACACAAATCCATTGAATTACTACCCCAACGAGGCAGCAGAAAGTCAGACAGAGCCACAAGAGCAGCACAAATCCTACAACATCGTATGACTGCATGATACTCAATGACGTTGTACGGGGTGTTAATAAAATACGGAAAAGGATGTTTGTGTTGATTTTTCAATAAAAGTGACAGCTCTAGTGAGAATTTCAAATCAAATCAAATTTTATTTGTCACATACACATACATACAGAGTACGACATGCAGTGAAATCTGTTCGCATCTGTTCGGTATTCAAACATAAAGAATGCAATTTGGGATAAAAAAATATAACCAAAAGGAGGTAGATAAATAAAAAAAAATTAAAAAGTATAAACTATATTTAAAAAAACTATATAAAATATGAAAATATAAGTGAAAAATAATGTATATACATATACATAAATATACATAAATGCATATGGTTTTAATTATTGTCCTTAAAGTGTCCATATGCCAAAACATTTTGTGAAATAAATAGTGTAAGTAGTGTGTTCTGTGTTCTGGTAGTGAGGCTACCAGGCACAGTCTCTGGTTAGCATTTATTAAAATCGGCTAAATCTAGCATCATCACATTACATATGTTGGACATTGCCGTCTGTCATCCACTTGGAAACGGCTTCCTGTTAGTACCATTAGTGTTTTGTTTTTGATGATGCAGCTCTTCTAAAACTCATACACTTGATGCTAGTAAACATAGTGCATAGTGTAAGTGCGTAGTGAATAGTACGCCATTTGGGACACAGTTACTGAATCCTAGACTTCCTGACCTCCAGACTTCTGACAACAAACCTCAGAAAGAAAGAATATCACAAAGCATAAGAAGCCTTACCCAGAGTTCCCACCTCCGTCCCGATGGCTTCCACAACAAAGTCAGCTGATTTGCCAACCATGCCTGTCTCCAGGCCTGGACCCCATGCTCTCACCTTCTGAGGTCCTGCCTCCTCACTGATCAACACCTCAAATGGACTACACACACACACACACACACACACACACACACACACACACACACACACACACACGCACACAAAGTTGGGTGTATCACAGTATATTTTCTCCGAATAATCTCTGAAGTGTGCTAAAATATTATACATCTTAATCTTTCATTTCTGACAATAAAATTCCCTGGCTTGTCATTTAAGCAAAACTCTAATACTTCTACAATATTTTCATTCTAATCTATTATGTCCGGAATATACGCAGGATAACAATAAATTCCATACAATAAATAAATTGGGGACGATTTATTTTTTTGAAATTACTAAAAATGAACATGGAAAAAAAAGTCTACGGGCATTTGTTAGGACAGTTATCACACATCCTTCAAACCAAATTTTGTGAATGATTCAGTCAAAAGTATTTGATAATACTAAATCTAGTAGTAAATCTAATAGTAAATCTTTGTAAGTCATCCTTTCTGACATTAGATCATCTTTTTTGCACAATTTGGAGCTCTGTTAAAATTTTAGCTTAATTCGCTTTGATAAGTCTCATTTCTGTCTCATTCTTAACGATTTACTGTGGTATTATAATAGAGCAAATTTGGAATTTAAATTATATTAGCATATATTAGCAATTTATTGACAGAATATAACAACTGCCCTTAGAATTACACTGTAAGTGACTTCTGAGGAAAACTGAATTGAGTTTTTTTTAGTGCAGTCTCAAACAGCTGTATGAGGTCATGACTTACAGTATACACTCCACATGCATGGAGATTAAGTTTGAATAGAGACAAATTTGTTCCAAGAGATTATAGTACGTACAGAGATTAATGTTGAAGTATTTTTTAATACTGATTTCAGGCTGTATAATGTTCTTACCTGCGTGGGATTGCGTGTCCTCCCCAAGTGATGATCACAGTGTATTTTCCAGGAAAAACAGGGTAGTAGTTACACTCGTACACCCCATCGCCCAAGTCAGACACCTTCACTGGTTCATCTCCACCCTCTAAATAGTGACAAAGACAATATGAATAGAATACAAAATATATGTCAGCAGGAAAGTGGTCTGAAAGTCAAAACAGGTGTCATGATGGACCCTCAGCTTCAGAATTCACTTACTTGGGTTTTTGATGAGGACTCGCAGGTCTCCGCTGCCTGCCCCCCTGGTGTAAACTTTAAAATCAGCCACCTCCTTAACACGCACACCTTTGGGCTGTAGACCTCGCCCGATGGCTCGGCAAGCGTTCGGGTTACTCGCTGATGAGTAAGGAAAAAGTTTAGGCTTGTACACAAAATAAACAAACAGACACATCTAGACACACTGACATATTGCACACACGCTGACATATAGTAAAACAGAGCTGCTGGGATTTAGTGTTAGTTTAGATGAGCATGACACTGTATATGGAGGTAAAGGATGGCGGGTTACATGAAAAATGAATAGGACAAGCACAAAGAGTTGGCAAGTATACGTTATTTCACAGATTTAACCAAACTCTCAAATGCTAAAGCAAGCCAGCTTCAACATATCCTCATGCTAGCACAATCATGTTCAAGGTTCTGTTCAATAACGATTTAAAATACCGTTACATATGAATAGCATTTATTTTACTGTTAACTTTTAGCTAAATAGCTAGCCTGACAAGAAAACTGAGGAAATGTTTAATCATAATTATAAATATAATTAAAATTATAAATACAAAAGTTCAGCGTATTTACTGTTCAAGCTAGCAAGATAGATGACATGACCTAACATTACATGAGCTAACATGAAAAAGGTTTGTTACACATTTTAATATAAATATATTCATATTAATTACTTTTAATATTACATAAGATGATGTTAGCTAACTTGACAGGATTTCTTGGAAGATAAACATTTAATCCT
This sequence comes from Tachysurus fulvidraco, assembly GCF_022655615.1. Taxonomy (NCBI): domain Eukaryota; kingdom Metazoa; phylum Chordata; class Actinopteri; order Siluriformes; family Bagridae; genus Tachysurus; species Tachysurus fulvidraco. The sequence goes on from NC_062536.1 coordinate 15,122,524, forward strand.
CATCAGGGGCAAAATTAATCTTGAGCCAATTCCAATAAAGCACAAGGCAAATATAAATCTTGATAATCTTTACTGTTAAGATTAGCAAGATAGCTGTTTTGTCAGTGTTGATAAACTTAAGGAGCCTGGTTACAAAGTTGGAGATTTCATTCATAATTGACATTTTTTGTTTTTGCTTTTCTTTTTTAATCCCATTGAGCTAGCCAAGTTAATATAAGCAGATAAGACATTTATTCATAATCATTAAAGACAAAGCTAGCCAACATAACAGGATTTCAACTAGCCAAAGAAATGGCTTCTGAGGAGATAAATATAAATATTCATAATCTTTAATGTACACAAAGTATACAAAATACAGATCAGTTTAGGGCTCTTTATGTTTGTCTTTTTATCCTGACAGGATGTCTGAGAGGAAATGGAAGACATATTCAAACAAAGTATTTAAGTTTTAAAAAATCTTTACTAAGCTAAACTTACAGTATTTTAGATATAAAGAATATAAAGGTTATACATATTATAATAACTGTTAGCAAGTTAAATAGCATGAGGCAACTTTGCTATATTTAAGAGCTACTATTTTTGTTCTTTTATATATTTGTTTTATCCTGAGATGAATAATGTATAAAGCATTTTCAAGTAATGTATCTAACATTTAGTCCTAAAAGATATCCAAGCTAAACTGAGCTAATTTTAAAATATTTTAGAAAAGATTTATAGCTTATAGTTTTATAATAAAGGTTAGTTAACAGGTTAGCTATCATGAGTCAACTTTACTGCTAGATATTAGCTAAGATCAGGAAGTTTAAATCATTTAAAAAAAAAAAACTGGTTTCAGACCTCATAGGACAATAACAGATCTAATATAATAACACTAATTTAGCCAAGTCATAATATGGCTCAGAATGAAAGCCCTTATCAAAAAGCAACTGAATCAATTTGTAGGTACAGCTTCACCTAGACAAATTTTTTGTAAAAAAAAAAAAAAAAAAAGACAGCAAAAAAATTTAAAACAGCTAATTTTGTGTTTGAAAATGGTTGAAAATAAACATGGTCTTCATGTTATGTTAGATGTTAGATGTTAATCGTTAAACATTAAATACTGTTTATGGAAGACGTGATAAACACAGATGATGATTATGATGTAGCAGTAACAACAATGATGATGATGATGATGATGATGATGGTGATGATGATGGTGATGATGATTTACTAGACGTTCACTTTGACAACAGCCTCCTTATGCCAGATCAAAGTTTTGACAATAACTGACTATCAATTCCATGCGTAATATTTTATCACTCATCAGTTAAGTTTATTAGGAATTAATTTAAAGTGTTGGGTTCAGTTAGGGTTATTAACTCATACATTATGGATATGTTAATTTTTGGAGTTAGCAAGTATTACAGAATTAAAGTATCAGATCTAGCCCAACTGCACAGATCATGCAGCTGAAAATGGAGTATTTGTAAAGGTGATCGTCTGGCTTTCTTTCTGCGGGATTAAAGACAAGGCAGCAGCAAATTGAGTGTTTGTCTGCTTCTAATCTCTCACACACTTCTGCATACATTCTTATCCCACTCTGCTACAAGCTGTATGGTAGGATTTGCTGTCGCAGATGGCCAAGCACTGGAACATGCCAAAAAGCCAGGGGAAAGAGAGTTGGAGTGTCAAAATAGACACACCCGGGGTATTGAAAAGGGGAAACAGGGACAGGAAAAAAAACAGATAGACAGGCTCAGGGAGGGACAAGGAAAAGACAGAAAGGTTCAGGAATGGACATAGGATGGAGGTAAGCAAAGCGATCAAGCTTGCACAGGCATGTGCCGCACCCCAGCGGGCCGTACTGACTTGCTCGCCTGGGTTTGGGCGGCGTTGGGGGGGGCACTTTCTTGGACTTTTCAGAGGGTGGCGTGCGAATAGACTGAGGGATTATCTGAACCGGGGACCCGGCTGGCACGCTGCTCAGAAGAGCTAGAATGACACACAGGCGAAAGAGAATACAGCAACACTTTCAGAATACGTGTGTGTACATATATATTATATATGTGTGTACCGAACCCCCGGAGCAGAGAACACTTAGAAAACCTCCGGTGGTACCCAAAAACCACGTTCCAGCCTAGACACTCACACAGCATCACACAGTCAGCATACACATATTTCAAGAAACTCATTTATCACAGTCCATCATTAGGTGCTTTTCTGAAAAATCATCCAAACCACATTACACACTGGGTAATTATGTAAACAAGTAGGGGTTGACAAGAAAGGACTATGATGGTCAGGGAGAGGCAGCAAAGGACAGAGATTAACAGGAATGCACTGTCTATAAGGCCTGGGTTAAATGTAAACAGGTTCATTTAATAAAATAAGAAGTTCAGGGGGTGGTGGGGGTGAAAGTAATTACACTTATTAATTGATATAGATAAATCAAATAGCAGGCATGTCGGGTTGTCAAGTCTCACCCTCTGAGATGTGCACAGTAAAAGGGCTTCTGGGAATTTGCTGGCCAGCAAATGTTACATAAATAACATGAGGTCCTTCCAATATAGGGCCATATGTGCAGCGGAAAATGCTGTCGCCTCGGTTCTCCAGTATGATCTCCACCGTGTCCCTGCGACCCTGAGAATCTACAATGATCACTCCTACGTCACCTGCACCAGCACCTGAGAGGACACGATATGTACTCATGTAAAGCATTTAGAAAGTAGGTACATCTCAATGTTCTTTTTATACATAAAAAAAAACTATCCTGGATTACTCTCTGAGTAAATGTAATTCATTTGCATGTCTACATTTATGTGTCTACCTGCAGTATAGATATCGAAGTATGTGGGCTTGTTGGCAACATTGCCCACTGGTTCCAAGCCTGGACCACGTGCCTGCACCTTGTTGGGGTCTCCCAGAGCTTTGGAGACATTCACGAGGAAGGGGCTGTTATTAATGTCCTGCCCAGCAAACAACACCTTCACCTGGGCACAGAAGTAAGCAAACATTTACTTTGACATGTGCGCAGAGTTTCCAATTGTCTCCCCTAAGTGTATTTGTAATCGTAAAGTAATAATAGTGAACTACCCAAAGAAAATTCTAGGATGCCAATACTTTACCTATAACCTTGAGATGAGAACCTAAAATTCAACAGCAACCTAAAGAATAGCTTATTTTCTACAGATAAATCTCAGATTTCAATTACTAAGACAGAAATAGCACTACATCCATTACATTACTGACATGAACCTGTCATGACATGACTCAAAACAAAACACACAGATAGATGGATGGATGGATGGTTTGGTGGGTGGGTGGTTAGATACTTTATTGATCCCAGAGGGAATTCAAGATGAAACAAATTTATAATGAAATAAGAAAAAAGTCTGTGTACCTTATGAAGACCCTCCACTTTGGGCAAATAAACTACAGAGTAGGTTCTGTTCTTGTCATTGTTGGGGATCACTCGAGCCTGGAAGAAGTATGGATGACAGACACAGATGATGTTTTGTGATCTTCATGCTAGATTTGTATACGCTATGATCATCAGAACAATAAGGCATAAGCTAAAAGTCTTAAATAAATAATTACATAATTACATAAATAAACTGTAATTGTTAAAATTAAACATGAGATCTGACCTCCTCCGTGTGACCCTCAGGATCCTCGACATACACCAGCACCTCGCCAAGCCCCGCCTCTACTGTCTCAACTATAAACTCAGCTGGTTTTAACACCATGTTGCCTCTGGGCTCGATGCCTGAACAGAAAAGGATCAAGACATTAAGACAGGTCCAAGCTAAATAAAGAAGACCCCAAGGTGGATCTTGATTTGAGAGAGAAAGTGTCCCTCACCAGGGCCGTAGGCTTTGGCTCTTTTAGGATGCAAAGTTTTGGAGCGCAGTGGAGCACCAGGCTTCAGCTTGGCTTTAGGGAACTGAGACAGGTAAGTCATGACGGAGTGCTCGTCCACATTTGGGTCCACAATCTCCTCTGGAGCTATAACCTGCACAGGGAAAAGGTCAAAGCTGTTAAAGGCTGGTGGGGTCAAGAGGGAAGGATCTCTTAAAAGTTCTACAGAATCAATTAATGTGTGCGAATTCAAATGTATCTGTCAAATGCTCATCTATACACAGTACGATATGCAGCAAAGTGCTTTTCAGCTGTCGGTGTCATAATAAAATAAAATAAAATAAAAAAATAAAAAAATTGAAACAAAATAGGATAGAAAGAGAATTGAATCACATCAACAAGCAAAGGCAGGTATAGATACAGTAATATGGAATGGTGCAGATGTGTGCAATTGAATTATATGTATTATAAGATCAGATTTGTAGTATTCTTTCAAAATGAAGTGATGTACAAAATTTACTCGGTCAAACTGACAAAAACATACTTTTTGTTAACAATTCTGTAAAACCTGATGAATGAAATAGGGGCATAGAAGCCTTTATTATCTCCACATATAGATTAGAGTGGAATTCATTACTTTGTATTTCCTAACTGAGGAGGTTGTGGTTAGAGTATAGGGGTAGCTATGATACAGCGCCACTAAAGGAGAGAAGGTTAAAGGGCTTTGCTCATTTGCTCAACTTTTAACATTCTTGTCCTTTTACCCTTAAATACAACCATCACCTTAATACAGCTTAGTGCTAAAGGACTGGATGATGATTGCATTTCATTGTAGCACAGCTGCAGTGCACTGATTAAAATAATATGGAATGGAATAGGAAATGATTTTCACTTCTACTGAAGTCAGCATATTATTCTTTAACCTTTTTTTACCAGTACTCTGGCGATATGGTCTGTCGGCGGAATAGAAATCGAGTTATCAGATCTTTTCTATTAGTATAAATGCCTTTATTATTGTATCTCTGCAAGTCTGATATAAAATGAGTCAGGACTCTGTTGGCTTTCAGTGTGACACGTGTTTTTTCCAATAGTGGTTTAAGATACAGTAACACTTTGAAATTTTAGATGCTTATGAACCAACTTGTGGCATCTCAGAGAGCAGAAAAGGGTTTGATACAGTAGCTCAAGTGCAGTAGGAGAGAAGCAATGAAGTGGTTGCTTTTCAGTATGGTTCTCTCAAGTCTTCATGATGACATAATGGCAAATTCATTTAAAACAGCTAGTCATTCTGACCCTTACTAAGAGACCGCGCTACACTTTCTCGCTGTTAATTACTGTATGGAGCCTTCAGATAGATCAGGACAGTGTTGACTCAGAAAACAATGGCAAAGTCACTTCAGTTGAGGTTTAGGGGCATGTCAGGGCATTTAGAGCGATAAGGGAAAAAAAAGAAAGTCAGAAAGCAAAAATAGTTAATGTGAGGGAAGAAACAGCAGTGTGCAATCCGGGATGGTGTTTACATTAAATCTGATCATAACACACTCATAAGTGCAGTCTTTCTCTTTAAAATGGACATGTAGTCTGGAGAGAGTTTTTTCCTTTATTATGTTAAACACTAGTTTATTTACACTGTGTAACTAATACATATTTCTATATTTAATCCTGCTGTCTTTAAACATTTTGCACTGCATTTTATTCTCTACCTCACACTGTCTAAAAGGCGAAGCAAATGTTTTTGCTTGAATGCAATTAAGGAGATGAGGATATGATATGTTAGATATTTAGAATTTAGCCTATTTACTTTAGGACTCTTCTCAGGTTCTGTGTCAAAGACCAAATGTTCTTTTACAATACAGTATAATCCCATGGAGATGTTTTTTATTCATTTTCCGAATAAAGAATACTTTGTTTTCCGAGTCACCGTGTCTCTTCTATCTGCTCGCACCTCGCTTTCACACCATGATGTTTAAGTGGTTGCTTTATTTAACCCTTCTGGCTTCTGGCACTCTTTCTTCCCTTCCTGATGCTAAGTCTTTTTCCTCACTACCCTTAGACTCAGCCACAGATACTTTCCTCTCATCTCTTTCCTCAACTATGGACTCCCTCTGCCCTATGTTCGCTAAACCCAAGAAAACTTCTTCTTCTGCTCCTTGGCTTTCAGATGTGCTGCGCAACAATCGAAGAGAGCTAAGATCATCAGAGAGAAAGTGGAAGAAATCACAACTTGATGCAGATCTTGATTTTTACAGAACACTTCTTGTCAAGTTCTCCTCAGATGTGACTTCTGCCAAGACTTCCTTCTACAAGGAAAAGCTTGAAGCTTCCTCACATGACCCTCGGAAATTCCACAACATCATCTCTTCTCTGCTCAACCCCCCGGCTCCACCTTCTTCATCCTCCCTGACTGCAGAAGACTTTGCTTCTTTCTACCAGGAGAAGATTGAGGAAATCTGCCGGACCTTCACTTCAGCCCCGACTGCACTTACATCTCAGAGTATGGATTCCCCTACACCTTCGTTGTCACATTTTTCAACTGTGGCAGCAGAAGAGATTTTACAACTCATCCAGTCCTGCAATCCTACCACCTGCCCATTGGATCCACTCCCTACCACTATGCTCCAGACCATCTCACAAGACCTCTTGCCCTTCATTTCTACTATCGTCAATAGATCCATAGCATCTGGTCAGGTACCAACTACTTTCAAGAGAGCAAGGGTTATTCCCATCCTAAAGAAACCTGCTCTGGATCCATCAGACATCAGTAACTACAGACCGGTATCACTTCTCTCATTTCTTTCAAAAATTCTTGAACGCATTGTCTATAATCAACTGTCTGTCTATCTCTCACAGAACAACCTCCAAGATCCCAAACAGTCTGGCTTTAAAGCAGCTCACTCTACAGAGACAGCCCTTTTGGATGTCTCTGAGAAGCTACATACTGCTAGATCAGCCAAACTATCATCCGTCCTTATCCTCCTTGACCTTTCAGCAGCGTTTGATACGGTCAACCACAAGACTCTCTTATCCTCCCTCAAGAGTCTTGGGATTTGCGGATCAGCTTGGGAATGGTTTGCCTCCTACCTGGAAGGACGCTCATATCAAGTAACATGGAGGGGAGTGACATCTGCTCCACGCAGACTCTCCACTGGCGTCCCACAGGGCTCAGTACTTGGTCCTCTTCTTTTCTCCTTGTATACTCACTCTCTTGGTGAAGTTATTTCATCACATGGGTTCTCTTACCACTGCTATGCTGATGATACACAACTTATCTTCTCTTTCCCACCCTCAGATGCCACAGCTTCTGACCGGATCTCAGCATGTCTGGCAGAAATTTCATCATGGATGACTGCTCATCAGTTAAAGCTCAATCCTAGCAAAACTGAACTGCTGTTCATCCCAGGTGATCCATCCCCAGGTCACGATCTTGCTATATCCTTGCACAACGATCTGATCTCCCCTTCAGCCACAGCTCGCAACCTTGGGGTAACCATGGACAATCAACTGTCCTTTTCCTCTCATGTTGCAAATGTGACTCGCTCATGTCGGTTTCTTCTCTACAACATTAGAAGGATTCGGCCATTTTTGTCCACACAGACTGCCCAGGTACTTGTTCAGTCTCTTGTCATTTCTAGACTGGATTACTGCAATGCACTGCTGGCAGGTCTACCTATGAACGCAATCCGTCCTCTGCAAATGATCCAAAATGCAGCTGCCCGGCTTGTTTTCAACCTGCCAAAGTTCTCGCATACCACCCCGCTACTGCAATCCCTCCACTGGCTTCCGGTAGCTGCACGCATCCGGTTCAAAACACTGATGCTGGCCTACAAAGCCAAAAATGGACCAGCCCCCTCTTACCTCAAAGCCCTCATCATTCCTCGCACTGCACCCCGCAACCTCCGATCTACCAGCACTGCTCGACTGGTTCCACCATCTCTCAGGGTAAGAGGCAAGTATACTACAAGACTCTTCTCTGTACTGGCACCAAGGTGGTGGAATGAACTTCCCATAGAGGTCCGGACAGCCGAGTCACTGGCTATTTTCAAGCGGCGGTTGAAGACCTACTTATTCAGGAAGCACTTCAACTAGCACTTCTTTCCTTATCTTTTGCATTTAAAAAAAAAAAAAAAAAAAAAAAAAAAAAAAACCTTTGACACTTCATTGTAACTTTGAACAAATGTTTTAAACTCATGGTATCTTAAGTATGTAACCTAGTGAACCAGCATTAATGTATTCAGTGTTAGAGATTTAAGCACTTATGTACGTCGCTCTGGATAAGGGCGTCTGCCAAATGCTGTAAATGTAAATGTAAATGTAACCCGACTGAAAGGATAAGAGGCGTCTGAAAATAGTGTCCCTAGGAATTTAGCACAGCTGCAGAGGGGCACGGAGACAGAGAGAGGGAGAGAGAGAGAGAGAGAGAGAGAGAGAGAGAGAGAGAGAGAGAGAGAGAGAGAGAGAGAGAGAGAGACAGAGACAGAGACAGAGAGAAAGAGAGAGAGAGAGAGAGAGAGAGAGAGAGAGAGAGAGAGAGACAAAGAAAAAGAGCTGAATTTAAAGTTGTATTAATAACAGATCAGTGTAGCAAATAAGTTATAGCCTGTAAATGTTTACTTCATTTGGCAAAACAAAGAAGAAGAAAAAACAGAATTGCAGAAATTTCAATCTTAATCTTTTCCTCAATTAAGGGAAAACAACATTTACACAGCATGATACGAATTACTCATATAAATAGATTTGGCAATGGATGATGATGATGATGATGATGATGATGATGTTGTGTTTTGTTTATTCCAGAAGAGTTCAATTCGGTTTCAGTACACTACAGAATCTTTCTTTTCACGACTTGAGAGATGTGAATGTTCTCCATGGTGAAGATATCTGTAACCAAGTTTTCATCCACCTTTTTTCACTGTTCTATTATCCACAGTGAAAATGTGTAAAAAGAAAACGAGGTTGGAAACATTTCCAGACTGTTTCCATGCAATTGGCCTTGTAATGACAAAATTATGTCTGATACCATAAAAAAAAATCTGCCCTTGAACCATTTCCATACAGAATCTTTTGTATAGTGCAAACTGTGCAACTTTTACGTCCTGAAAATTTTGCAAACCAGGTCCTTATATCTCCACAGAACTTCTGGGCCCGTATTCATAAATGATCCCAGAGAGCTACCTAATTTAACTTATAAATGTCTAACTAGGAATCTTATCTTAAGAGGGATTCAGGACCAATCTCAGAGCAACTTCGAGCAAGGAACAACAGCAACTTTTATCTTAGAGTGCGGGCGGGGCTTAACCCGTTACTACTTATGACACATTCTTTTGAAGACTGTGATTGGTCGGCTAATAAAAAAGGAACACTTTTAAAATCTGGTCCATTATAAACCTTCACTTGGTCTCTATGTTAGGATTATTTGAGTTGAATTATCAAAGATTACAGAGCAGAAATGTCATAGAGACATATTATATCATTTTTATATCATGCTATGGCATTTCTCCTCTGTTCTTCTCATTACTTCTAAGACTTTTTGACCTTATGAGCCCTTTTAAGGGTTAAGATGCTTTATGAATCACTTTTATCTTTATTAGGATCTTCACTTTCATTTTAAGGGGAAACATTTCTAAGAATTTTCTTTGAATTTCATCACTAGAAGAAACTCTTTGCACTATGAATGTTCATGAATACAGGCCCAGGAGTACCTTTATGTTCTTCTATCAGTCACATTTGGTTAGGCTTCATCTCTCAGTGCTTCTGAACTTCCTTTGTTAAAGAATTGTAGACTTCCCATCCTTAGGTCTGTGCCTCAATATCATCCTATTCTCTGATGCTTTCAAATATGCAGTGTTTAGTTGACATGAATTGAACCCTGCTGTGTTTCCTTGCTGCATGACTGTAAGAAGTGAAACAAACATGTTGTGGTTTGAGTTACAAAATTTTTGGTGGAACTGAGAATCTGAGCCATTAATCGCAACCTGAGCAAAAAAACAGAGCTGCTGTGTGTTCGGACCAAAGAGAAAATAAACACTGGATGTGGTGCACAAATGTTGTAAACTATTTATTTATGTAATCATCTAATTGTTTATTTAGTATTGGCTCTTTATTTTCTGTGCCTGAGTGATTATATGTGCACTTGTTTACTGCTTTACTGCAGTTTACTGCTCTCTGTTGCCATATTTCTCACTAATAAACAAAAAAGGTTTTGCCAAACCAAAAGAATCAGAGTCAGAGTCGGTGTCAAAGTGCCATTAGAGAACAATGTGTATGACTTTGTTCATTGTTTTAGCTCAGTAAGCTGTGGTGAGACACACTATATGGCCAAAGTTTTGTGGACACATGAACTGCAAATGGCAGACACTCTTATCCAGAGTGACTTACATTTAATCTCTGACTTACATTAAAACTGAGCAATTAAGGGTCTTGATCAGGGCCCAGCAGCAGCAGCAGCTTGGTGGACCTGTGATTTGAACTCACAACCTTCCAATCAGTAGTCTAACACCTTACCCATTAATCTACCAGATCCTACACATACACCATGTGGTCCTTTCCCAAACTGTTCCCACACAATTGTCTAGAATGACTTAGTGTACTGTTGCATTAAAATTTACCTTCACTGTCCAAATCTGGTCCAACATAACAGACCCATAAACTCCTGATGTGTTAAGTTTGGAGTGGAACTTGAGTTTCCTGCACAGAGCCCTGAGTCTGACTCAACCCCACTGAACATTTATCGGATGAACCGGAACACTGACTAAACCCCAGACCTCCTCACTCATACAACATCAGTGTCTAATCTGACTAATGCTCATGTAGCTGAACAAACACAAATACACACAGCCACGCTCCAACATCTAGTGGAAAGCCTTCCCAGAAGAGAAAATTGGAGCTTATGGATGTGACAGTCAGGTTTCCATTGAGGCTGAAAGATGTATATAGTGATAAGAAGGAAACAAGTCACTCCTGAGCTCAATTTTAATCATACTATACTGTATGTTAAAGTGATATTTTAGGGTTTGTTTTTATTCACAATAAATTTAGAAATGCAGTGTAAAACTGCAGCATTTTAATCACACAAAGGGAAACACTGTACAAACTGTGTTCACATTAGAAATGCATGACACTGTAAGTACAGTCCAAAATCTAACACGGCCATTTTTTTGTGGCACAAGATCTAATAAAAATACATACACATGCTGGATATGCTACTAAAACAAGCCAAGCATGAATCAAATTCTAATTATAGGAAGGTTATGATGTGGGATATTTAATATGCCATGCAGAGACAAATGGATATATTGGATCTTGGAAATTGGATAATGTTTTTTTCTGAGTTACAAAGATTCCCTTTACAATATTTGTTATTACTATTTAGATTTAATTATTTGTTTATTTTATTACTATTTTAAGAATATTTATTTATGTATTTATTTATTTATTTATTTATTTATTTAATGTGTTATTTATTAATAAATATTTTAATACTGATATTATTTTAATTACATTTTTATTTTCTTTATTTTCTGCCTTTCCCATATTTGTTTACAGCTAATTTTATTATTGTAGTTGTTGTTGTTATTATTATTATTATTATTATTATTATTATTATTATTATTATTATTATTATTATTATTATTATTACACAAAATTAAGTTCAAACTAATTAGGCCAGTGTACTTTAGAGCTTTTAATGAGAGGAGAGAAACCTACAAAACATGATTAAATGCCATGATACTCAGATAATTACAGACTCGGGTGTAAACACACAAAGTAAACACACAAATGTACAGTAATCCCTTCACAAAGTACATGGTGTCATTTTTATAGGTTCTTTCTCCAAACTCTAAAAAAAACTCTTCCTTTCCTGTATTTAATAAGCTTATCAGTACAGCCTTGTGTTTCATAGAAGAAGAAAAAAAACTATTTAGAGTCATAAATATTGTATAAGGCTCTAGGACAAGAGAAGGAGACAAACCTGAACAAGATCAGACTCTAGTCTGACTAAAACCCACACACACATCTGTAGTTAAAAGTACTGTGCAGCTTGCTGATGGCAAGTTGTTTGTAAAGTTACACTTGTCCCTTTTTTGCCACGACCAGAATATTGATAGAGAGATTACATGAGCGAGAATGAGATCAGTTGCCTACCTGAGGGACACCAAGCCAGTCGTCAGCCTGCTGCATGGCCTCCCTAGCGTTCTCCACTGGCTGATTGGGGTCCCACATCTCCCAGTCAGGACACAGACCTGATCGAGACAAAACAGGGCAAAGCAGGGAGAGAGAAACAGAGAGGGAGAGAGAGAGAGAGAGAGAGAGAGAGAGAGAGAGAGAGAGAGAGAGAGAGAGTTATTCATAACATAGAGACACCATTCCTTTAGGTTCCACAACTCAGTCTCTGTCGTTGCATCGATCATAACAAACAAATTAGCACACAGGTTTGCATGGAGAGTGTGCAGCTAAATAAGCTTCGGTGAAAACACACTGACAATTTGCACTCTCATACCATTTTCTAATAGTGTAGCAGAAGAACAGGCATCAACTATTCCGAATGACATCAGACGGAAAGCTAACAGTCTAGGAATAGCTGAATGGTTGAAGCAGTCAAAGGGATTGCTCAGATACTTTGGAAGTATGCTTCTGTCCCAGCTCAACCTAAGAAAGTATAGAAATTGTACCCTTGTGGTTTAATTTTCCCCCGCTTTTGGTTGCTCCTGTTAGGGGTCACCACAGAGGATCATTGATCTGCATATCTGCTTTAGCCCGGGTTTTTATCCAGACTTGGGATTGGCATTGAGGGTGCACTGGCTCGTGCAGCCCCCAGTGGCTGGGATATGACTCCCTTCCTGGGAATCGAACCTGACCCTTGGCGATGAGAGTCCGGGACTAGTACAGTACTGTATTAAATAATACATTTAGTATAGAATAGTAATAGAAGTTGTAGTAGTGATAGTAGTGGTGGTAGTCCTATTGGCAGAAGTGGAAGTGGTGGTATTAGTGGTAGAAGTACAGTACTAGTGATTGTGGCAGTTGTAGTAGTATCAGTGGTAGTGGTAGTAATGGTAGTAATAGCAGTGGTAGTAGTAGTAGTGGTGATAGTAATAGCGGTTGTAGAATTGGCAGTAATAGGAGCATTATTAGTGGTAGTATCAGTAGTTTTACAGTAGTTTTACTAGTAGAAGTGTTACATATATGGTGGACCTGGGAAATCGATAGAAAGTGAAATAAAATCAATAGAAAATTCAAATCAAATATTTGTCTAATAATCCTTAGCCCAAATGACTATAACAGCGCTTCTATGTATATGTGCTGTGTAAACCCTGAGCGCACCACCAGGTTCACCATGTCTATGTTCTCGGTACAGAACCTCCAGCTCTTTTCACACCTCCCATCTGTTAATAAATCCAGGCAGTCTAACTTTACAAAACAACTTCCGTAAGCAAACATTAGCTGCTCTCCCGGGTGATGTGAATGCAGAGATGTGCCATTATTAGGTGCTGGATAACGATCTGGCAGGGTATGAGGGGCATTTGGACCAAACGTAACTAACGATCGTGAAACCACGAGACGTCAGCGTCGCTGCCAAACACGTATATCAGAACCAGATTCAGGTTGTTTAATCCTTTGGAACAGCAAGTACTGAGTTCTAAGCTCACACAAGCCTGTGATTAGCTCAAACGGCCCACATCCTGCTGCCAGAAGTTATAAAGTAAAAGCTTTTTTTTTCACTGTTTAAAGGCCCAAAGTGGCATTCATTCCCTTTTGAGAATAAATAGAGCATCAAGTCAGCCAGGAGAAACTGACAGCAAGGTAAAGCAAAGTTGTGCTTTATAATAAACACACCCAAACAGCCACAAGACCACTTACCCTGGAGCACTATATAAACACACCCATGGACACACAAACAGTAAAATGCAGTGTGTGTTTGCAGAGGATTGTCCAACAACTACACATGTTTTCACTTAATTGTGTTTGGGATGTTGACTTTGATACTCTGATACCTAGCAGCAAATCACTTTCATTCTCAACCGAATTAGAGAGAATATGTTTTATGCTTTTGCTATTACAGCAGCTAGTAGTAGCAGCATTTCTTGAAGTGGTAGTAGTCACAGCAGCAGCACTAGTAGTAGTACAGTAGCAGTGATAGCTCTTCTTGTCAGTTCTGGCAGGCTACGTCGTCAAGCATGCATCATCTATTCATCATCTGTCCATGATGCGCACCAATCCGGTTAAGACATCCATATTACCCGACCATTAAATTTCCCATTCATTGAGCCGCTTTCTGCTGCGACTTAAACTCCCTCCTCCAACCCCAACTCCACCATGCCGGAACCCGTGTTCGTTGTACCAGTTTATGTCTTAAATCTCCATATATTTTTTTTCTCTCTCTCCCTCTCTCTCTCTAATTATTTAATTATATATTTATCCATTTATTAAATTTTTTTTTCATTTGCCAAAAAAAAACCAAAACCCCTATGCATGATTAATGGTTCTGTTTTAGGGGGGGTCTATTCTATTTTCTAGAATGCGCACGGATGAGCGCGTGGATTCCTGCCAAGAACAGAAACATACCGCCAACACTAACTCAAGTCAAGTCGAGTCAAGTCACCTTTATTGTCACATCACCACGGCACATGTGCCTTGGTGAGTGAAATTCTTGGGAGTGAGCTCCAGAAATTGCAGAACCATTTACATACAATAGTAGAAACATAAATAGAACAGTTTACAGACAAGTTAAAAAAAAAATGTGCAAAATGCTCAGTACCATTGAAATGTGCAAATGTGGAAAATGTGGAAAGGATGCAATGTGCTCATACATAGTCAGTACACACAGTGTACTACTAGACATATATATGACCATACATATATGTATGTATAACTGTATGCTATCATCTAATAAATTCTCATTTGACAAAGTGGTCCTGACAGAATTAGTATTAGTAGTAGCAGTGTTAGCAATAGTAGCAGTAGCAGTAGTAGTGTTAGCATTAGTAGTACAGTAGCAGTGGTAGTGGTTGTTGTAGTTGTAGTGTTAGCAGTAGCAGTAGCAGTAGTAGTGTTAGCATTAGCAGTAGTAGTGGTAGTGTTAGCAGTAGTGATGAAAAGTGATGTTACAAAGTTATTGGAGAATAATATCTCTCATGTGTGATATGCCATGGCTTTCTTTATTTAGCTTTTATGAAAAGAGTCTCCACTGTCAGTGAAGTAGTGCTGTTTCCTCGAAGTTTTCCACAAGGATGTGGAGCGTTGTCTGTAGCAAGCTGCATTTTTACCTTATTGGTCTGAAGAGAAAATGAGAGAGAGCAGCTGTAAATAGCTGTTCTAATGAAAGCATGACTTAAAGTAATTAAAGTAAAGGGTAAAAAGTATCATTGTTTAATAAATAAGAACTGGAAATGTTTTCTGCTGTGGTATAAATTAGCAAAAACATTTCAAGACAGAGTTGCTGGAAAATCAGCTTTGTGGTGGCAACAGTAACTTTTCACATTATGCTGCATGGCAACACCCCATCATTGATTATTGTTCCTACAACAGCAGGCTCTGTCTGGTTTATTCCATATTAATAGATTTGACATTTCATTGATTTAATAAATCTGCTAGCAAACACATTTCTCCCTGTAACAGAGTTTACGGCACCGAATCGGAGAGAAAACACCATTTTTGTCTTTCTCATTTTAGTGCCTTCATCTTTTTCTGCTGACGACTTATCTGATTTCAAAGATCAAAGCATTTGTTCAGGCCATATCTGTGCTGTTACGAGTATAAACAAAAAAAATTTGACTCATGCCAGGGGCGAGTCATAAGATGCTTTCCCTGGATGAGGAAAACAGATGTGTGGCAGCTGTGTAGAGAAACCCAGACTGGAGTCTTGGGAAATTTATTTCCTAAATGCTACAACGTGATTTTCACAAAGCTGAAAAATTGTGTGTGTGTGTGTGTGTGTGTGTGTGTGTGTGTGTGTGTGTGTGTGTGTGTGTGTGTGTGTGTGTGTGTGTGTGTGTGTGTGTGTGCGTGCGTGCGTGCGTGCGTGAGTGTGTGTGTGTGTGTGTGTGTGTGTGTGTGTGTGTGTGTGAGTGTGAGTGTGAGTGTGTGTTTGTGTGTGTGTGTGTGTGTGTGTGTGTGTGTGTGTGTGTGTGTGTGTGTGTGTGTGTGCTCCACATGATCATGACCTTTAAGTAGCTACAAAATCAGATATGCAGCTGAGTCAGTGTGAGTCTGGTGACAATCACTGAGGTTTAAATTATCGAACATCTAACAGGGACCCAAATTTTACACAAAAGGAAAAGTTTTCATAATTTTCTTGAGGCATCCGTTTCTATGACTTCATTATACATGAACACTCATGAACACATTCAATCCTATAAACGACTTGTAATATTCCATAAAAGGAAGTTGTTATGGACTTCCTGATGAAGTTTCTCAAAAGAAAATGTTTATATTTTTCACTATTGAACACTTTCACAAGTACAAAACTATCATACAATCGAAAGAAAAATCTTTATTTAAAAATGTCCATTCTAAGCTATTAGAATGTCATTTATGCCATTAGCATAGATGCTAGTTAACAACATTTTGAATGTTTTCTAAAAGACAAACTGCATTAAAATCTCTACCCTATTCCTTACAAACCAGAGCAAAAACAGATTATTTCGATGATTCATGTTTGAAAGTTTCACTGACAACATGGTACCAAAATCATTGAACGATGATTGCTGTTCACCTTCTTAATGACTACAGATCAAAATCAATGCTATAATTAACCAGAGCTGGAATTCTGCATGGCTGTTATTCAGAGGTCATTGTGTAAAGACAAGGTATCTTGTGAACTCGCCATGAAACATTGTAGCATAAAAGCATTTTTCGAAAATGATAAAAGATATTTTTATGCACAAGGATGATCAAACACGTTGGGACAAAATGGTTTGATCTGAGGGAGTAGCAAGGACCCCTGAAAAAGCCCTGCTATTAACAGCCCTGGACTTTGCTGCCATCTTGTCTGGAGCTTAGTTTTAGCAAACTGGAGCTTTCTGTTCCACCTCGATGAACCAATTTCCTACATAATTAGGTAACATACCTTACAGAAAGACATATGGTTGAAATTGCATACGTTTTATATCTGTTCTTGCCAATTACTACACCGACTTCTGCCCAAAGGAGGAACCACAACAACATTGCTAACAGAACTCACTTTATAGCCCATTTTACTTGTACACTGAGGCTTGAAATCAACTTATGGGGACATTTTCAATTAGCATAAACAAAAGAATTATTTTATGGCTGCAAGTCTGATATAAAATATAAAATAATGTGTGTTCCCTCTTTTGGGATAAACATACACGTTTTAGATTAGATATTTAGATAGATTAGATTTACTATCTAAACAATGGCTTGGGGCATCTCAGAGAGCAGAAATGGGTTTGATATCACCATTTACTTTTAAAAACTATCCGTTTTTGTTTTTTGCCACTTTTCTATGTCCTTACTAGACTAGATAAAAACAGGAATGCTTCTAAAAATCCACAAATTCTTAAATCCCTGATTGTCTACTTTCGTATG
This sequence comes from Tachysurus fulvidraco, assembly GCF_022655615.1. NCBI lineage: Eukaryota > Metazoa > Chordata > Actinopteri > Siluriformes > Bagridae > Tachysurus > Tachysurus fulvidraco. Next base: position 15,139,909 of record NC_062536.1, read on the forward strand.
AGCTTCATATTCATATTTATAATATTATCTGTGGAGTGAAACATGACAAATACATTCAATGCTGAACATAAACACAACAAAACAGGCATCTGGTGTAACAGTAATGATGATCATTGTTTTCACATGCTAATTATCATGCAGACCTCGATACCATAAACTGTGTTCTGTCCTTGATCTTTTCTGGTATGTGGTAGCTTAATGGTAAGATGTTGGACCATTGACCACTGGTTGTGAGGTTGAATCCCAGGTCCACCAAGCTACCACTGCTGGGCCCCTGAGGAAGACCCTTAACCCTCAGTTGTACAAAATGAGAAAATAAAAATGTAAGTTATCTGGACAATGCTGGAAATTTAAGTGCTTTCTGTAATAATATTTAATAATCATACATTTTAGTCAAGCTCAGCGGTAATTACATGGCATTTACTCAGTGGTAGATAATAGTGGGTTCAAGCAATGACAGAAAAATGGTGGGTCGAAGTATGTGTGAATAAATAATTCATATTAGCCTGTTAGTTTGTAGCTAACTCCGTCCAGGGTATATCCTGCCTTGATGCCCGATGACGCCTGAGATAGGCACAGGCTCCCCGTGACCCGAGGTAGTTCGGATAAGCAGTAGAAAATGAGTGAGAGAGTTTCTAGCTAGCCTATTGATCTAATAGCAACAGTATTTAAAAAGTAGAATTAAGTATTTTATTTTAGCCCCAACATTTTTTACTGCAAACAAACTTTACAAATAAACTATAACGTGCACTATACATTACATTTGCAGGACATTGCCACGAATGCTACATTTCAATACATATTTTTTTTAATGAGCATGGTTGCATTGCCTAATTCCTTCTCTCTTACTCAGTGTATGCAACACGTTCAAGTTAAACCTGTTTAATCTAATTTAAACCAACTTAGTAGGTCATTAGCTTACAGTTGACACCCCGAACAATGAGGAAAACCATTTAGTCACCATCCTAACCACACCTTCTTATGCAGTAATGTGTACGTTTGCAAATTAATAAGAAGCTGAGTCATGCACAGAATTGTTCCATTTCCTCACACAACAAAACACTATTAGCATTTATCCTGTTATGATTTAGCATGGAAATTATCAACTCTTAAATGCTAAAACTGACCCTGCTAGTTCTTTTTAAAGGTCTAATTATAAACCATTAGACATGATCTGATAAACAAAAAAAACAATAGCTTACTTTTAGATTTAAAAAATCTAGGAAGATCAGTTCACATGTCACAACAAGCAAATAATAGGCTAAATCTGACCAATTAGCTTAAACCATCTTAGTGTTTTAGATCGAATAGACTCTAAATTCAACCTGAAAGAACTGCAAGTTTCTATTTTTGACCATTATATCTACAGTAGCTGTGAAGTCATTTCATGTTCAACCATTCAGTATTTAAAATCCTTACCGTTTACATGTACTGTGTTCACTTTGTGCGGGATGTGTTTTACAAAATGTTTTCTCTAAATTATAATCACAGGTTAGGGTCTCAGAAATTTTCCAGAAGATCTGACATAAATGCGTGACATCATATAAACAAACAAGACCAAAAAACTGGCAACGGCTTCCAGCAGATAAAGGGTTAGGTCTGAAGAGCGATGTCAGTATTATGAAGGTCTATACATTTGTTAAATTTTTCTATCATTTAAATTTACTTATTCAATTGATGCCTTAATTTTAAAGACTTAATTTTAGACCCAAAAAGGAGCAGTTGATGAATTAGTTTAGAATTCAACCCCTGCAGCCAGCGATGCTCAAAATTACAATAAAAAAAATCTTATCTGTGAGTAATATATTTTTTACTTCTGTAAAGGCCTTGAGTTCCCTGGTGGTCCAGCAGCAGGATCACATGCTCTCACTGCCATGGCATGAGTTCAGCCCAGCCACTGAGGGGTTAACTCTCAGTGCTGGTCCAAATAGCAGATAAAATTAGAGGGTCGCATCAATCAGGGCATCCTGTATAAAACCTGTGCCAGATCAAATAGGATGATCTGCTGTTATGACCCCGAACAGGGAGCAGCTGAAGGACAACAACAGTTATTATGAAGGCATCCGGGTTGGGCCTTATAACATGTGGCTTTTGCACACATAAGAACACTGATTGCTTTTCACAATGTTTTTAGGAAATTTCCAGGAATTTGATGCGAAGGTGTGTCACATCATATCATAAACAAAGAAGAGCAAAAAACTGGCAACGGCTTCCAACAGATAAATGTGGGTCTGTTAAGAGCAAATAAGCTAATGGGGATGCCAAAAGACACCCAGCAGTGATTTATCACAGCCACTGTAAAGCCATTTATACCCTGATAGTCATTACCACAGTACAGGTTATCACTCGAACATCCATACACTATTTAATAACTACAGGCTCGAACCATGGACTCACCAGGGGCACAGTTATCCACCAGGGCTCCCAGAGCTTTTCCGTCCCTCCAATCGCGGTGGAAGTTGTTGATGGGCAGCTGAGGGACTTTGTTCTGGATCCAGCCCAGGAGTCGCTGCTTGGGAGTGAGCTTCTTGGCATCTTCGTCTTCCTCGTCCTCCCACATGGGCATAGAGATGGAGTAGTGCAGGATGAGGGTCCATATCAGTCCTAGAATCAGCTTCAGGTTACCATCCACTATGGCTTTACTGTCTGTACACAGAAAAGGTAAAAGTAAATTATTAAGTAATAAATTATTTACAAAATTTTCTACTAGACACAGGTTTTAATTTCAGTCGATGTCTCATAATGATCCAAAACAAACATCTTTACAATATGCGATCTTGCTGGTTGTTTGGAAATACCTTTAAAAAAGATAACCATTTCCGTCACAAGTTTTAACATGTTGTACTATACTTTCAATTCAATTCAGTTCCTGTATCTCGCTTTTAAGCACAGACATTGTCACTTAGCGGCTTTACAGAAATCTATCGATTCGGAATATAAATTGTACCTTATTAATTGATCCGTCTAACCCTTTAAAATAACTGTGCTTGTAGAAGCTGTATTAAATTCAATAAATATGTAGACTTTTATGTTTTATTTCACTGCCTTACATTCAAAGCCACATTTTCGTCTCTGTGGTTGAATCCCAAATCCATCCTAACGGTCACGTAATGCACGACAGTGTGCTAAAGA
>NC_062536.1:15148040-15203040 GCF_022655615.1 Tachysurus fulvidraco
TTATATTATATTAATATTCAGTTTAATTCATTTATTTTTCATCTTAATTTGGCTGAATCACTTCAGATGTATTTGTTTTCTACGAAATATCATTTGGTGTAATTAATTAATAATAATTATTATTATTATTATATTTTAAAATGTATAAAATTGTGAAATTAGAAAATTAGAAAAACAAATCGATCAGAACTGATTCAGCCAAATTGTGATGAAAACAATTAATAATTTATTATTCATTAAATATTAAATATGATTAAATATGAAAGATGATAAGTTCTGATCTATTTATTAATCAATCCCTGGTTACCCGAATAATGTGGGTTTAATTCATTACTAATTTGTAAAATTACACAATTATAAAAAACTAATAGATCCATTTTTATCCATTAATCATTTTATTATTTAATTATGTTCTTAATTATGCTCAGTTCTGATCTATTTGTTCTCCATTAGAATAATGTGTGTCTGAATGTGAGAACTAATAATGTCGTTAATTATTTGGCTCAGATTTGATTCAGCTATTCAGTTCTGAGCTCTCATGAATCACTCATTTCTAAATTATTTCTCTCTGTTTGTTTATTTCTTTCATTCTGATTTGAATGAATAATGTCTTTATACAGTACGTTTTTCAGAAGAACAATTGCTTCTTCTCAAGAAACGGTGATAAATTAGCTGGACTTAAACACACTTAATGAAGGGTATTGTGAGCTAAGTGTGTCCACTGTGCATGCTGGGAACTGCAGGCGGTATTGATGCCATGCTCCTGGAATTCCAACACAGTGACAAACACAACACGGCCCACTGAGCACACCACTGAGAGGACAGAGAAACGCAGGCAATATTACACTGCAGAAAAAAACAAGAGCACATAATGCAGCTATATCTCACTGTACATGTAATGTCATGCTTTCCATTGGTCCTGTACAGGGAACAGGTTGTACTGGAAGTGAGAGAGTTACTAAGAGACATAAGGAAGATTAGATAGTTCGAATAAAATCATCCCTCCACCAGAGTACATAGTTCTCACTATCTCTCTCACCCTCTTTTTCTCTCACTCTATCCCTATCGCTCTCACTCTCTGAGAGCAATCAGGAGGAGAATTGGGTCTGAGCTGCAGCCAGGCGGCTTGTCTTGTAAAAGCGAACGCCTGTTCCATGGCTGTCTCCTTCAGTGTGTTTTTTTTTTTCGCATACTAAACGAAGGTCGGGTGGTGCTCGGGATAACCGACCTAACAATGCGCTTCTTCAGGCCTGGAGAAGTCAGAACAGTGGTTATGAGCCTCTCGGAGGAGGAGAAGACAAAAGCCACTTATATTCAATGACTCTGACTCCAGAAGCATTCAGAAATCTTCCTACACACATACATTTTTCCTAATGGAGAAAAGAAAAAAAGAAGAAAGTGTGTAATGCAGAGAATAAGACAATCTGTCTAATTTTGGGCTTGGTGGTCATAGCGCTAAAGATAAATAGAGAGAGGAAGAATTTGTTGTAATATGTAAAGACCGCATTGTTTTGTGATTTCTAATTACAGACTGTTTAAAAGTTCATTTGACTTATTTATTCAACTTCACTTTATTATATTGGATTCAGAGACAATCCTGAGATCACTGGACCCAAGGTGGGAATACACCCTGTGGGAATACACCCTAAATGAGATGCCAGTATAAATCTTCATTTAAACAAGTTTCTAGTTATTAGATTAAATTACGTAGAGCAAGCATGAGCGCTTCACCTACACCGATCAGCCATTACAATAGAACCACTTGACCGATATTCTGTAGGTTCCCTATGTGGCACCAAAACAGCTCTGAGCCTTTGTGTGCTGTGCTGTGGTATCTTGCACCAAGAAATTAGCAGCTGATCATTTAAATAAACACATTTATAAATTGCAAGTTCGGGTCTCCATGGATCAGAATTATCTGTCCAGCTCAATCCACAGATACTTGATGGGATGGAGATTGGAAAAATCTGGAGGCCAAGTCAAAAGCTGTCCCACAAACCAATCCTGTATAATTATTTAAGGGCAGTGGTGGCTCAAGTGGTTAATGCTCTGGGTTGCTGATCAGAGGATTGGGGTTTAGGTCCCAGCACTGCCAAGCTGCTACTGATGGGCCTTTGTGCAAGGCCCTTAACCCTCCCTGCTCCAGATCCGGTGTATCATAACTGCCCCTGTGCTCTGAAGAAAAGCATTCCACTGTAATGTATATGTGGTGATAATAAAGGCTTCCATGCTCCCAATTATTGTGGTGTTAATGCCTATGGGCAATTCTATTGCCATGCCCCTTTTTGTGGAAGACAAGGGTCTCACCTTAGAAATAATAAGGCCTGGCCGGCCTTATGCAGTGAGCTGCAGCACACTGTGTTCTGACTTTCGATCATAACCAGTATAAATCGTCAATATATGGTAGATTAGCTCATCTTCATCTTCGGCCCGGTCTTCCAGATCTTCAACCCTGACTAGGCTAAAGCTGTTCGAAAATAAATTCATTAGTTAACAAATAAACATCAACTTTAATGATGAAATTAAACTTTAATGGTTCATCATCACTTCTACCATTAGTGTCTACTATTACTGTAACTAATAACATGCTAACTCTTTGCTGGCCTGGCTACAAACCTGCAATACATAGTTGTGTGTTTTCCTGCAAGAACACACTTGCTACAACAAATCAGCTAATTAACAACTAGCCAGTGATTGATCAAGAAATCCCTAAAATGCACTGGATTTTACAGATTTTCCAGGATCAGGTTTGGGAACCTGTGATATAGAGTAAATAAATGGACCTTTTACCCAATTATACTCTATATAGTTCATCGTCGGTGTGTGTTTCATTACAAATAGGTTTATAGAGATTCCATATTAGACATTAGCAGTTGCCCAGCAGTTAACTAGCGTCTTGCCCAGGGTGTGTCAGGTTTTTACCACAGCTGGGTTCAGCATGACCCTGATTAGGTACTGGCAATGAATGCTTGTATGAATTTTAGTTCAACTGAATAATGTTATCATTCCTATGTAACAGCACTTACTTAACTATTCGGTTTAGTTACTTGCTGCTTTTTCTGTTCTACTACAATCATCTGCAATTGTTTCTGGTCCCTTGATGGACCTACAGTATAAATGACACCTTATATAGCTGTCGAATCCACAAACACCAAGTTGCTTGGACTGTATTAATCCTCACTTCTAAGTCACTTTGGGTAAAAGCATTTCCATCACCCTTGGCATGATGCCCTTTCATTTTCGCTTCTCCAAAACACACCACAAACAGCTGTGTCCTCAAACCACTGCTGTTTTATCTACTGAGTCACGACAGCTCTGTCCATTGCAGCTCAAACCACATCGTCAACTTTCCTCTTGAAAGTCACCAGTGGTGGTGGGCCTCATTAACTACAGCAGAGAAGAGGAGGGGAGGCTTGTGGAATGGTGTAGAAACAACAATCAGTCTTTTATTGTGAAGAAAACAAGGACGATTGCTGTCTTCAGACAGACGAGCAGTGATGACGTGAGGCACCATCAATATGGCAATAATTATAGATCCTGAAGTTTCTTGGTACGAGTATGGCAGAGAGCCTCTTCAAGGTTCTTAAAAACACCAACACTAATAAAATCTCAGTGCCCTTTTAATTTGTGTCCTAAGATATATTTTTTGTATGTTTTGCATAGTTTTGTACAGTGTACATTTTTGTATCTATTTTATTTCTATATCTTTTATCCTTTGTATTGTATGGCTATGTTCGGCTGCTCATTGAAACCAATTACCTATCTATCTATCTATCTATCTATCTATCTATCTATCTATCTATCTATCTATCTATCTCTCTATCTATCTATCTATCTATCTATCTATCTATCTATCTATCTATCTATCTATCTATCTATCTGATTTAATCTCAGGAAGTTTTATCCTACCAATGTTGCTTGTTGTTTGCACATTGTTTGGGGAAGTCGTGGCCTAATGGTTAGAGACTTTGACTCCTAGCCCTAAGGTTGTGGGTTCGAGTTTCGGGGCGGCCACGACTGAGGTGCCCTTGAGCAAGGCACTGCTCCCCGGGCTGCCCACTGCTTCAGGTGTGTGTTCACTACTGTGTGTGTTCACTACTGTGTGTGTTCACTGCTGTGTGTGTGCACTTTGGATGTGTTAAATGCAGAGAACAAATATGGGTCACCGTACTAAGCTGTATGTCATGTCACTTTTAATTAGAAAGCTAAATCTACATTGTTAAAAGTGTATTGGAGAGGGGTTGTACATTATGATCCGTTGTATAACTGGTCATTCAACTTCAACTCATCATTCTACAATAGCCATAAAAGCACAAACTTAGCTCCCATTCTTTTAATAGGACATTTTATTTTTAACTCTTGTGTGCAGGTTTCTAAAGAATTAAAGTGTAGCATACTGTACAATTCTTTGCCATTTTCTCACAGCATTGCAGTAGTTCATAGATTTTAGACTTTATCTACAGAACCTTTGCTTTATTTTCTATGTTGAACCGTAGTCCTAGTGACACCCCTTTTCAATTCCAGTGTAAACTGCTTATAAAATAACACCTCGGCCCAGAGGCTTGTATATTAGTTTCATTTTGGATACAGAAAATCGTATGATTAATAATATACTGCATAGGTGCCATGAAGTCTACTTTTGTATAAACAACCACATACATTATTTAAAACCTCATTCAGAAGTGCACACACACACACACACACACACACACACACACACACACACACACACAAACACACAAAGGTCTTCATACCCCGGAGCTTAAAGAAATTATTTGAGGCAAAGGAGCACATGATGTTCATATCATAGGAAAGATCTGAACTCAAAACAATAAACAAGAAGTGAGCTGACAGACATTAAGCAGGGCTCACACACATATACACACACACACACACACACACACACATATATACACACACACACACTCCATGTGGAACTGAGATATACACAAGCTAACGTAGGCATGAGTTAAATGCTATAACCCAGAAGCCTCTCTCTCTCTCTCTCTCTCTCTCTCTCTCTCACACACACACACACACACACACACACACACACACACACACACACACACACACACACACACACAGCAAACCTTGAGCCTAAGGTTTGCTTATTTCTTTTGGACTTTGACTCTATCTGCTCTAATTATTGGCTTACAGTTTAGAGATCAGATCTCAAGTTCCACAAAAGAACCTCTTTGATGTATCAGAGCTCAGCTCTGGGTTTCCTCCAGTGGACAGGAACGTCCAAGCTTTGAATAATGACCATCAACAGTCTAGAAAAAGAACACCTTTTTTTTTCTTTAAAACACAATATTTTTAATAATAATGCCTGCACTTATGCATAGATACCTTTAAAGATCATGAAATGGAAGGAAATACTACACACTTTTGGATCAGATGTTCCTTCTACATCAGACTTTCCTCTGCACTAACCACTTCATCAACATGCCCTGAGTGGATTGATCACGTCTTGTCCCACAAACAAGTCTCAGGTTGAACCAGGATTTTCTCCAGTGTGCTCAAATGTTCCAAATGTAATGTAATAACCTTCAGCATTAATTACTTTGTCGTTTTTGTCTTATACGTCTTAGTAGATTTTAGCTGGCGGATTTTAAGGATATGTCCAAATTTCAGAGTGATTTTAGAATTATAGAAAAATGTTCCTACAACATACTCTTTTTTCATGTCAGTTTGTGTATTAAAGGAAATGTCGTCATAATGTCATTATAAACCATTATGACGACATTCTCTTTAATACACAGACTTCAATTAATCTGGTATTTTACATTATAAGTCAAATATATGATTATTTATGAAGCATTTGGACATTCTAAGAGGAGATGCCAACTCCATGTGGTTTTTGAGGACAACAAGCAGAATAAATACACAATTGGCGGACTGTATATTTATAATCACACCCTCCGGTGTCACCCAAATGAGGATGAGGTTCCCTTTTAAGTCTGGTTCCTCTCAAGGTTTCTTCCTCTTCCATCTAAGGGAGTTTTTCCTCACCTCAGTCACCTCAGTCACCTCAGGCTTGTTCATTAGGAATAAATACCAACACATTTAAGTATAAGTCTAATATTAATCTTTGTATTATTTTAATCTTCCTATAATACTTATTTATTTATTTATTTGTTTGTTTGTTTGTTTATTTATTTATTTATTTATTATATTTCTTATGTTCTGTAAAGCTGCTTTGAGACAATGTCCATTGTTAAAAACACTATACAAATAAATTTCAATTGAGATGAATTATTTCAGTTTCACTGATATGAACTTAGTGGATCCGATACTTGAGGAAGTGTATCAGATATCATGAAATACAAAATAAACAAATGTTGAGTGCAACTGGAGGCCAACAATTTGAATCTGTGCCTGTTTTGCTGTGTAGCATTGAATGTTTTTGTCATGTCTCACTTCACAGTGGTGTTTAATATGGAGCTCATATGACAATAGACATTCAGAACTTTAAAAATTTGTAGTTTTTCATAAGCATATCGTTTTTCATACGCATATGTTTTTATCTAGTAGTATAAAGAAAATGAAACAGAAAACAATATTCGAAGGGTTTACGGAGTCACTGGATACTCAAGGCATCGAAGTCAGTATCATTAACAGACAAGAAAAAGTTACATCATTTAAAAACTGTTATCTCAGGGAGGAGGCGGGGCTAAACCCGTTACTAGGTACGACACATTTTTTCACAGTTTTGAAGACTGTGATTGGTCGTGCAATGAATAGACAGGATCGCTTTTAAAAACCGGTCTATTATAAACCTCTATAAAGTCTCTATGTTAAGAAATTGAGTCTATATCATGTAAGGATTACGTTTGTGACCGGTTATATTAGAGATGTTCTAATATCTGTATGTTGTAAATGTAAAGAATATAAATGTAAATATCTCAGACACAGAGCAGAAATGTCAGAGAGACAAATTATATCATTTGTACCGCTATGACATTTCGGCTCTGTTTCGTAATATGTAATATGTTTTTGGAATATGATTGATCACAAAAAGAATCCCCACACAATCTAATCTGTATGTTAAATATTGTATACATTATACTGTATTTCTTCTCACTTTTAAAAGTCCTCATCACTACTTCTCCATTTTACCTTATGAGCTGTTTTAAGGGTTAAGATGCTTTATGAATAAGTTTTATCTTTATTAGCATCTTCTCTTTAATTTTAAGGGGAAACGCCAACATTTCTTTGATATTTGTGAACATGGGCCCATGGGGTCTATTCTAGGGGACTCGGGACACAAGGTGAAGGACATCAAGGACTGAGCACAATCACACAAAACAGACAATTTAGTGTTCAAGCGACCTACAACGTACGCCTCTGTTTAACAGTTTGGAATCACTTATGAAATTTCCTTGTTTCTGGTTAGAACCAGTTTGCGCTGTTTTATTAAGGAAGTAGTACACAAAGAGTTGTAAGTTCTCGCCATAAAAAGCTGTGCTAGCTAGCACCACTGCAATTGGGATTTCTAATCATTAATTAGCCTTATAAAATGATGAACTTCGATTAGCAAACATAACATGAGCCTGAAACGGAGGACTGATGGTTGCTGATAATGGGCCTCTGTGCGACAATGTAGATTTTTCTTTAAAAAAACAATTTTAATTTTATGTTTTTGTAAAACAAGGAAATTGAATCATAGTGTAGGTCTTTGGACTGGTGGAGGAAACCCTGAGGAAAGCCCTGAAGCACAGGGAGAACATGCAAACCACTAAACCATCCTGTCTTCCTCTTTTGGCAGGAGTATTTTTTAAGTATTTATCACTAGACAGACAAAATAATAAACGTCTCTGTCTAAGTGAAATCAAACATTTCAGGACATTCTGTTATTAGGAATTCACTTCTTATGTTCTGATAAGACAAGAAAGGATGGTTCTCAGATTTCTGGAGAGCTCTGTTTTACATCAGAAGCTGGACCTCCTCTTAAGAGACAGGGATAAGGAGGAGTAGGGAGGATTCTGTGATGGGGTGTGGGGTGAAAACGTTCTGACAGCGAGTAGCAGGCAGGGATGTAGGTCTAGGATTTATAGAAGAATACAGGTGGGTGGAAGTTAGCTAGCTTCCCTTAAGCTTCTTTTAAGGAGGAACCTTAACAGTTAAAGAAAAACGTTTGGTTCCAGATATGGAGAGGAAGAGCGGTGGTTCCTCGCTTCATTCGTTTTCACACAATTCGAGAGGAAACAAGTTTCCTGTTATGTGACTTTCTCCACAGAAACGCTGACAGGGTCACAGACAAAACATCCTGAACCCGTACACACTCAGACTAATCACTGTGTGTGTGTGTGTGTGTGTGTGTGTGTGTGTGTGTGTGTGTGTGTGTGTGTGTGTGTGTGTGTGTGTGTGTGTGTGTGTGCGTGTGCGCATATACGTGCCTCCACCATTCATTCCAGAAGCAAAGATCACTGTGGAAGGAAAAAGTGATTCCATGACCATATCTCTCTGTCAGAAGAGAGCAAGAAAGCAAGGAGAACAAGAAAAAAAAATCGAGGGTGTTGGGGGTGGGGGTGAGGGAGAGTGGATGGGGGGTGGGGGTTGACAGCATGGCTGCCTGCCACTGAAACTCATTTTTTCCACAGGGTTTCCCAAGGACAATGGATGTGTGTGAGGCATAAAAAAAAGACTCACACACTTTCACACAGAAAGTAACAAAAGAAACACACACTTGTTTGAGTGTTTAAAGTCTTTTAACCTCATGTCTCAAGATTCAAATCCCTTTTCGCTCGTATCGTCCCTGTGCTCCCAATCATACAAAGCTGGTCAGTCTGCGAAGAGAAAAAAGGTGCAGCAATGTTTCAACTAAAAAAAAAAAACGAGGAACAAAAGGACTAAAAAAAGAGCATTAAACTTATTAAATGATGCTCACTAAATGTCTGGAAGCTAATTTCTTTCACTTCCTTATTTGATTGTAAGGGTGTGCAAACTTTTGCACTTAACAGTAATGTTTGCAGTGATATTTTGTTTTCTCCTTTGCACACAAGTTTTGTCAGTCTGAGTCGACGAGTCGTCTCCGAGCCGTTGGGAGTGTGGAGGTAAAGCAGTCCACTTCTCGTCTGTAAGATCGTATCACCTGCCGAACGTGACTCAAGCCAAGGAACCCGTGAAAGAGTTGTTTTGTCTCTTGGAAAACTCATTGGGATAAATCCAAACTGAATTTCGAAAAGATATAGTCTTTTCTGAAGGAAACGAGGTAATCGTTGTAGATTAACTTCATACAGTCCTGTTTAGACAAACATACCTCATGTACGATCTTACATTTTTAGATTCAGATGAACATCCACTGATCTGCAGAGGAAACACCATCCTGCTCACAGGATTTAAAGCAGCAGTGTCTAATCGTATCCTCAAAGTTTTGGTGTGGGTTCATTCCTATCAAGTGCCTGATTCCACCCGAATAATCAGCTGATCTTGGCTTTTAATAGATTCGGTTGTGACGTCTGCTTTATTGGAATGAAACCTGCAGTCACACCGGTTCTTCCTGGAGAAGATGTTTTAAAGGGAGTGTGCTTTTCATTTTGATATCTTCAGAAACCTCTTTTATCCTGATCAGGGTCACAGTGGATATGAGAAATAGAAACATATGTGAGATGGGAATACACGATGGGATAAGATGCCAGTTAATCACACAGTCATACACTGCTTTACAAGGCACATAGCATTTCTTAGCCAATCGAGCTACTGATTTCCTTCGTACATACTGAATGGAAATCAGAAAAGCAGAAAGAAACTGAACATAGACGGTAACTGTACCCTTTATACCACGACTTTCTCCTCTGTGCCTGTTATTAATTCAAAGATTAAGACGAAAAAGTTCATTAGAGAAACAGGAATCGGATTTTTCCTGCAGTAACACAAACTCACCGAGATCTCACTTCTCTGTGTAATTACAGGTCAAAGGCACATCCCACTGTGTCCTCCAGTCAACCCTGCATTTAAAACATGACATTTTCTCAAACTGTGAGAGTGAGGAGGGAAAATAAGGCACAGGCCTGACCTTTCAGAGCGCACTTCATTTATCACTGTCGAGCCTGTATAAACACTCAGAGATGTAAAGAGCAGGGTAGTGAAGCATGAGCACGGCAACGCTGGCACAAACTCACTAACACAATCTACACCACACATTGGGAAAGGTGAGAAAGGCCGTTGTGGCCTACAGGAGAGCACAATCCAAACGGAGGTCTTTCCATGCACTTACACTTGAACACACACACAAAGTATACAATTGCACACACAAGCCTATAACATTCATTGTGGCACTTGTGTGTCCAAACAGGTGCAGTGTTTGATGTCCAAATAAGGCTACACATGACCAGCAGTCTCTCAGTCTGCAACACATGCTCCTGTCCAACCTGTGATGACCCGAGACAGGAGATTTAACGCCCACACACACACATACACACACACACACACACACACACACACACACACACACACACACACACACACACACACACACACACACACATGCTTACAGCTGACACACATAATGAGTCCAAAAGGACTGGGAAAGCAGCTGGATAAATTTCAGAAGTGTCACTAAGGCTATCAAGCACTATTAATGATCTGGAACATTCCTCAGCCTTGTAACTACAACCTTTTTCTACTATATGCACTAAACAATGCTTAGCTGCTACTAAATAATTAGAATGCTAAGAGTCTGGGGTTAAAAGTCAGAACAGAACAAGCTGTACAAGGACCGGCTATTAAAACCAGGAAGGAATCTCTCAGGCTGCAGATTTCTGGAGGAAATTCAGCAGGAATTAATTAAGCTTCATGCTCTTAAAGGAAAAGAATTGACAATAAGGGAAGGCTATTTTTTTTTTTTATCAGTTTATAGTAACGTTTAATGTTATGGAATGTCCACGAAACAAATTCACTAGTCGTTCTCTCATCGGCCGTCTTTTTTATATCTTTCTTTCAAGGTTAGTTTGTCGTGTTATCGAAAAAACAACATTCTCTATTCTGAGAATTTTAATGGCTGAAGATAAAGGCTTCAAATTTTAGACCCTTATGAACAAGTACTTGGGGCATATCCGAGAGCAGAAATGGTTTTCATATCAACGTTTACTTTGTAAATAGAAAGATTTGTGTGAATAAAAAATGAACCATTTTGAAGGTTTTTTGGAACTGTTATATAGTATATACAGTAATAGGAATATAGTGTCTACCTTCATATGAGCTTTGTATTAATCATCACTGTGGTGTGAGACATGACAAAGGCACTCAATGCTGAACATGAACCCAGCAAAACAGTAGCAAATTCCTTTTTTTTTTGTCCTCTGGGGAAAAGAGGTTGGTCATTTTTGACCAATCCGCATTGAGAATTAAAAAAACATGGTGTTGTAATGTTATGTTAGTGAGTTATAGTCAGTCATGAAAGCTACACACACACTTCAAGTTATAAAAAACCTTCTAATAGCAAACACCACAGACTTTCCTTATGAATAATGTCAACTTTAGCAATCTTAATGTATCCAAATGGTTCTGTATTTTCCATTTAGTTCATATTAAACGTCGGAAAGATAAAAAACATGACCGCCAGTAGCAGGTCCTGACTCATTATGGCTGTGTGGTCTGTTGAGCCTCCAACAAAAAGACTTCAAATGACCGGATCGTGCTCCAAAGTGGACCGGATCATTCAAATTCAGCGGTACGATACGCTTACACTCAATTACCAGAAAAAATACCACTAACGTGTTGGTGTGTACTCATTTTTGTGCAATATAAGCAGGGGGTTTTAATGTAAGGCTTTTTTGAATGCTTCCTCTCCTACAGAGAGTCTGTGGTAATTAGTCTTCCTCTCAGTCAAACAGCCAGAGAAAAACCTGACTCCTAAGTAAACAATGAATAAACAGTTGGAATAATTGGGGGCCTGCAGTGAAAGAGAACCCACAATCGTAGTGCTTCATGTGTGACGAAAACGTAACCTCACTAACCACAAAGGATACTATAGTTTAATAAGCCTCATTTTTTCCTGCTATGTTTTATTGAAACGCCTCTTAAGGGAAGGGTGTAAAGCGATCCGCCGCTCTGAGTGAGCAGGAATGAGGAAAAGGGAGCTGAAATTAGCTGGAAATTTGTCAGAAGGCTTCGGGCGGGTGTTAGGGCACTCAGGGACAGACGCTCCTTTCTTCCAGTCAGCTGCTGTCACAGCTGTTACCGAGCCTGACCAAGCAACAACTGATGGGGTCAAAAACTTACAGTCGACTCCCACTCTGCAGTCGTTCCACCACAATCCCAAAATGTGACT
Source organism: Tachysurus fulvidraco (assembly GCF_022655615.1). Classification (NCBI taxonomy): domain Eukaryota; kingdom Metazoa; phylum Chordata; class Actinopteri; order Siluriformes; family Bagridae; genus Tachysurus; species Tachysurus fulvidraco. The sequence goes on from NC_062536.1 coordinate 15,160,318, forward strand.
CCTTCACAGCAGGAAGTTGATCAAAACCTGACCGAAAAGCACGCTTCATCTCTGTGGAACATGGAAGACATTTCTGTGTTTCTTATTAAAACATTAGCTGCATTATTTCTTTCTGTGCTACATTTATCTGCCCTTTTTCTGTGGCAAAGTGTCTACGTTATTACACACAAATTCAACACTACAAATTTGACTGTCTTTTGTGAACACATCTCTTTTAATTAACAGCTCTATCAAGGTCAGGTTCACACACACACACACACACACACACACACACACACACACACACACACACATTCACCTACTCATTTTGCACCATGGGGCACTTTAGCATAACTAATCTGGGTGAGTTTTCCATTTAAAAACAAAAAAACAAAAAACAATCATCGTCTGTAATGGATTCAGTTACTTAACCCACACTCAAAATAAAAAAGATAATGCTAGCGATGACTCTTATACTCATAGCTGACCATTCAAAAAAGTTAGCACTGAATTTTAAAGACTTGAATCTCGGGCGTTTTTTAATACATTAATTATAATTATTTCTGTCCTATTTCTATGTAAAGCACTGACAATAAAACTTTAATGTAATCTCAACACAACATAATCTCAACACCAAATCGAATTAGGTTTTATTTTTTACAAGTGAAATCAGTTATTTGGAATGTTATGCTTCTATTCAGGAAAGATTTTGAACCTTCCTGACATCTGTTGAGTCTATTTTTTTTAAACCACAAAAAAGTCTCATACGGTGCCTCAAAACTGATCCTTCAACAAATGTCCAATAAATGAAACTCATATAATAAGGACACGGTGATTGTATAATCCATTCAGATACAACAAAAGCTGTGCTTCAGAATGCCTCATTTAGCCCTCTGGCCAGGAATGAGTGCTAATGTACAGGGTTGCCATGTCAGCAAAATATCCAGCATATAATATATACAATAATATTTTCTTCTGAATCACGTTTTTTTCTTTTTCTTAGTCCTTGCATTAGTTCACTGTGATGTTTTAAAACCAGCCTAATTTGCAATAAACTCTGGCAACACTAGATGTTTCAAGGAACCAAATGGCTTTGATTGTGGAGGCTGTGGGGGATGAGGAAGTTTAGTGAATTAGGTGTTGGACTACCTACTAGAAGGTTTATGAGTTTGAATCCACCAAGCCTCCACTGCAGGGCCCTGGAGCAAGGAACCTTAACACTCTATTGCTCTGTTGTTTAACATGAGAATACATGTAATTCGCTCTAGATATGACTGTCTGCCAAATGCCATAAATGTATGTAAGGCTAAAATGAGCAACAGGTGAAACCAGCAGCAGCGGGGATGGGCGCTAACAAGAGCCGAAAACAACTGAGATAACCTGATACTCTATCATAAAGAGTGAAAAAGTTTGTGCACCTCTACACTGAAATGCTGAAAACATTAAGACAATAAATGTTTTTTCACGTTTCTGTATCTTGAGCACACTGTGTAACAGTTTGAGCTTGTTTTAATTACATATGTGTTATATATTGTGTACAGTTTAATATTTGTGTGTGTGTGTGTGTGTGTGTGTGTGTGTGTGTGTGTGTGTGTGTGTGTGTGTGTGTGTGTGTGTGTGTGTGTGTGTGTGTGTGTGTGTGTGTTAACTGAAGTGCTGACAGCTTAGAAATGATCTTGCTAATTAATATAAGAGCTTACTCAACAACAAGATTGTTGGTTGGAATATTTTCGTTGTTGTGTTGCACTGGGTTTTCAGTAGAAGAACAAATTTAAATAAACATGTTATATTTGGTGGGGGGGGTGTACTCAAAAAAGTATATAGGGGGCCGAACTTTTGCATTCAGTTATGCGTTCAGATTTTTTAAAGGAGTATAAATGTGAGAAGAGCACAGTGCCTTTCTATCACATACACACACACACACACACACACACACACACACACACACATACAAACATGCACACACACACAGAGGGATAGGGGGAAAGATAAACAGTATTTTGAAGATAAGTCTGCTGAGTCTGCTGATTCCTCGCTCTTGAGTCAAGGCACATACAAACACACACTCACTCACTCACACACAGACACCATGTTGGCACTATTAGCATGGATTTCTACTTCCTGTTATAGACTTCAGACACTGGGAAACAAAAGATATGAGGAGTAAATGATTATCTACGAGCAGGAGAAATCAGTGTATTTACCACATCCACCATCAGATTCAGTTACTTTGGTATAACAGAAATAAGAGTCAAATACACAAAGCACTTCAGAAACACTCAAAATGGAGTACTATAAACCGAACATCTGTCTGCCCGCAGCTGTTAGACAAACACACACAAACACTTTCATACACATGGTTACACATTCCCAAAAACAGCTCTCTGGGAAATATTCTCAACATTCTGTCTAGTTGCTCTGCTTCATTTGCCTGTTTTGCTCCTTAGAGGATTAGCGGATGACTCAGACCGGTGCTGATGTCTAGGAGATGGAGGAATTCTTCTGGCATCGCAGGTCAGCCAGTCGATGACATCATCAGGCTGCTGCTGACAGCTCCCTGTGCCTGATACCGTCGTCACCAGACAGGGCCAACGGCGTCCACTTGGCATTCACAGCCACATAATCGCCGCTATGACTCTCACTTTATGTATTTCCACAGCTCCATAGTATCAAGTTATTTATAGTACAGAGCAGTGGAATTCTCGATTCCGATTGGTCAGGATTGTGTTGATTAATTTTCTACAACAGCACCATTGGAAATAGTTCCAGCTGCAAAGCAAATGACAGGTTTATTTCCATGCATTTGTTTCGACGTGTTGTAGTTTCTACAGTTAAAATTTACAAATTAAGGTCTTGTACTCTATTCCTAAGGCTCGAACGAATTTTCAAAAGGTCTGCAATGTCTATACAATATTTGTGAGATGTTTATCTTTAAATCTTCTCTATGAAGGGCTGGACATGCTCTTTATATAGATGTTATATATAAAGTTATATAAGTGAAACATGACGTTCTCGAACATTCCACAATAGTAAAAGTAACTAGAATGTACATTTCCTCAAGAAAATGTGAATGGTGCTTGCATGTGGCAAGTTCCCCTCATCGGGCTGAGTGTTTTGATATATGACGTGTCCATGTTGTGCTAACTTTTTGATTTCGCTTATTTTGGGGGCGGGGCTACACGTGACATCACGTGAATACCCGGTGGGGTGCCAATACCTTTGGACAAAAGTTGCTACTGAAATAAAACTTTGTTCGGAGTAAGGCCCTAAAGGAGCTCGTTGAGTTTGGTGTAAATCGCTCGAAAACTTGCCGAGTTATAAACCTCCAAAATTTATAATGGAAGTCTATGGGAAAAAAAGCCAATTTGTGCTTCCGTAACGGGAATTCTGGAATTCCGATCGCTTATAAAAGTCATAGCACACCTCTCCTCAATGAGCCGGTCAATTTGACACCTCATTCATGGGTCTAGGACAAAAGCTGCAGGACAAGTTATGCGCTGAGGTTTTGTCTGGCACAATAATAAGAATGTTGCTTTGCAAGCACCATTAACAATGGAAGGATAAAAATATACTATAAAAGGAAACCACTTATATTTGAAAATATTCAAGTAATGAATGAAAAAAACCTCAAGAGTATGTATTATCCATAATGGGCAAATAGTCAGCTGACATGTAAACCTTCAGATATCATGGGAAAAGTCAGGTTCTTGGAATTTTGATCACATACAGCTCCAAAATATTTATAAAATAAACTTTAATCACCCCATAAATAAAGAGATGTTTGGCTCAAATGGTTAAGGCTCTGGGTTGTTGATTGAAGGATCAGAGTTCAAGCCCTGGCACTGACAAGCTGCTGCTGTTAGGCCCCTAAGCAAGGCCCTTAACCCTCTCTACACCAGGGGTGCTGTATCATGGCTGACCCTGTGCTCTGACCCCAACCTCCAATGCTGGAATATGTGAAGAAAAACTTTCACTGTGCTGTAATGTGTATATGACAAAATTAAGTCTTCTATTCTATACAAGATTAAATCAATTATTCGATCAGTACAAGCTTCATAATAATATTGTTAATAATTTAACAATATAAATGGATGTAATTATCTAATTTTCTAGTAGACTTAACCCTAATTACTTCACTGAGAAGAGCAGAATATGGAAACATGTAATCAGTATTTGTGAAGGAAAGACAGGAAGAGAAGATTAGACAGCACTTGGACAATCAAATTTTGTGTGTGTGTGTGTGTGTGTGTGTGTGTGTGTGTGTGTGTGTGTGTGTGTGTGTGTGTGTGTGTGTGTGTGTGTGTGTGTGTGTGTGTGTGTGTGTATTATTCCACTCAAACATTCCTCTGAACTGCTGACAGATGGGAACAATTATTTTATCTGAAGAGGAGAGAGAGAACATGCACACAGAGAGAGTGTGGGTGTATGTTATGTATATGTTGGAGTGGGGGAGGGGGTAAAGCTATCAGCTATAAGTGTTAGATGCTAAGCTAGAAACTGTAGAGCTGTGTTTTGAGAAACTTCCAGGCTTCAAAATGGTTCAGTGAAATCACATTACCTAATCACCTTCCTAATTTAACTAACTACAGTCAGATACTAAGATTTTAATAGTCCCTTGAATGTCAGTTTTGCCATCATACTGATTCTTTCTGCTAAAGTTAAAGGAGACTTTCAAATTAGCCATGAATATAAATATAAATTAGCAACATGAACACTACATGTCAATTTTCTGATATTTCCCTCTGACCATTCATACTTTAATTAACTCTAAATCCTGATGAAAACCAGATTAGAAAATATAGACCATATTACCATATAACAAAATAGCTATATTTTGTAAAGCTATAGTATGCCACAAATTTAGCTATAAAAGAGCATTAATAGTTTAATCAATTATACAAAATAGATTAGCTTTTTAACTACTGATTCATTTATATTCAGATATACGAGCTGAAAACAAAGTTCTGTTGTTTGATTCAATGAATAAAAATCTATTTACAAGAAATAGAAAAAACTGCTTTAAGAAAACATTGAAATATTCAGCTAACTATCATAGATAGTGGTGATTTTATCAGGCTCTGGAAAGTGTTCTACGTGGCTACTTTTGCAACAGTGCTATAAAATGACTTCAAATGGATTTAATAATAAGATAAAATGTAATAAAATAGCAATTTCCTCAGTCAATTCATGTCATTCAACTCTTATTTAAAGATCTGATTAGCACCGTCGATCTACACCATTCGGTTGAAGCTGATTTTTATTATTGCATTTATGCTGAGAGATTTTTAAAAGCAGCCAGTTGGAAAGAAAAACATTCATTATCAGTGAAAAAAGTCTAATTTTAATGAAAATCTTATTGCAAGAATTATAACAGCTGTATGAAACTGAGCTAGCAAACTCGGTCGATTTCATCAAGCTAAACAAAGTACTAAAAATAACTTATATTACCTACATATTATCAGGTCTTAGCTCTGCCTGCTGATTACACAAAAACTAAGGTACCATAGCTCTGTTGATGTGTGATACAAATTGCTTACTTAAAAATGTATATATAACACACTATGTGTATATATAAAAATGTATATATAACCTACACTAACATATACACACTGAGACAGAGGAAGTGAGAGTGAAAAAAATCATTGCACTAGTTGAATGTTCAGATTCACTCACCAATCCTCTTTCTCCACTACTAGTCTTAATTCCAGCTGTGTGGTTTCCTAAAGACATCTGGATCTGATAGCGTAAAATCACATTGGTTTTCAATTGATGCTGTGATGCAGTGGGTCTTTATTGTCCATCCTAAAATCCTTCAGCACCACTTTCAGACTTTATTATTATTGCTGATTTTATTATTAGTAGTATTATTATTACACTGCAATACTTGGGTCAATAGCCAAAGTATATCAGAATAGGTCGAGTGTTTCTACACTGCTTATTTAGACTTGAGACAACAAACATATGGCTAAATTCTTTTTACAATTCAAAGAAGATGGAAATATCAGTAACAAATATCCCATTTCCATGTTGCACACTTTTGGGAAATCGTCACATTCCAAAAGGAGGCCCTGGTGTCAACTCATTGATTCAACATTTCCTGGAACTTGTGGCTGCTACTTAAGTAACCTTTCAGGCCTGCAATTCATTTCCCTGCCACCCCCACCGCACCTCCAGCCCATTACGTTTAGCATGGGCTCTATTTCCAGCACCTGTCAGTGGATAGATCCCAGCGTCCAGCTGTCTCTGCATCAATCACCCACTCAGAAAAAGATCTAATACAAGGCATTTAAACCACAACCATTTGTACATCATTTAGCAAATGGCAACAATGCTCAGATTGTTTCTATTTCCACTGCTTTTGTGGAAGACAGATCATAAGGTATGAGAAAGATGAAGAAGAAGAAGAAGAAGAAGAAGAAGAAGAAGAAGAAGAAGAAGAAGAAGAAGAAGAAGAAGAAGAAATAATGCTAGTTTATTCGTTACATCTATCTAATAACATGTATCTCATTTAACCTACAGAACTGCAGAATTTGCATTTCACCATTCTGGATCCACAACATAATTTGGAAGATTTATTTACCCATGAAAGACAAAGATGACCTTGGGGCCTTGAATACACTCTGGATGAGGATGCCAGTATAAATTTGACAATCTACCGTCTAGCATGTTTATAGCAAAAGGGAGAAAACTGGAAAAACAAAATGGGGAAAACATGGGAAGCTGAGACAAACAGTAACCCAAGCTCAGGAGTAAACAGGTTTGTGTCACAGAAAGATTACAACATGCTACATCTACATTTAAAGCCACTTATTTTGCCAAGCCATTGCTCAAATGAACACCATCTCTTTCGCAACAAAGGATATGTTTTGCTTCAAAGTCCACGACAGGTGCCCTTCTAGAAATGTCCATGTTATTCCAAATGACAACTGGGCTGAACTCACTGCTCAGCTCTTATGTCTGAGTCTGCTGACCTATTTTCTTCTCCATGTGCACTGTGGTCACTTTGAACACACATCTGCTCTCAATCAAACTATGTCACCACAGTATGTGTAGTCCAGAGCCGGTCTAATGACTCAGCTTCTACACCTTTTGTGCCTCCATGTCCTGACTTGGTGATTATCGGAAGAGTATATGATCTCTTGCCATACTTGCAATCACATTTTTGTGTCCAAAGCAAAGACTTAAGCAGATACTGAATGGAATTCATTCGTTCGTTCAAACGACACTTAACACTGGTTGGAAAATTACAACGTTGGCTAAAAAGAACTCAACATCGCTGCTTGGATTTTTTTTCCTTATGACCATTCCTGTTACTATTGTTCTTGGTTGCAAAAACAAAAAGAATAAATCACAATGCGAGCCATTTCTTAACTCCAAATAATAAGATTTAAGAGAGAGGGAGGCAAGTCAATTTGTTCTAGCTTTTTCTGATCGGCACTCAGAGATAGGTATGCAGATTCCTCTCCTTATTATTTAGTTAAGCCAATCCCAATGGATAGCAAAGGTGATTTATTTTTATTCTCTTGGCTTTGATTCTAACAAACGTTCTGCCAATTTTAAATCCCTTTCCAAAAACTTGATCGATTACTTATCGTATATCCGTCAGATTGTATGCAAATATTATGTACATGACATAATTTTTAATATCTCCTGACAGATCTTCTCATGCTCCCATCGGATACAGAGAGCTGGATGGAAAACGAGAGAAAGTGAGGGCAAATACATGGTCTCTGATGAAAAAAGGAGCCTAAAGGGAGCCTCCAGGAATGAAAACTGCAAATACATTAACCTGTCAAAGGGAGCAAACTTTCTACTGGCACCTTTTCAGATAAATAAAAACCTCACTTCTCTCATAAGAATTTTTCTACTATCACCCCACATTCCTGTCATCAGGTAACCATATCTGCTGAAAACATTCATATCCTGGCTGAACTATATCTTATCTTATATGTACCGCTTCATTGGAGGTGTTTTCAATTGTGTAGCGTACAAGTGTGGGAACATTTGTATTGTGATCAGCAATATATTCCACAACATAAAGACAGCCTTTAAACAGCATTATTTTTTAAAGCTCTGACTTTGTCTTGCCTAAAATCCATACATTATTATACGGAAAACCTTTTATAGATGTTTACGTTTTATGGAATTCACTTATGCTACACTTCTGGACAGCATTAAAAAGAAAACACAATTGATTTTCCAGAAGAACTCCCACGATAACACTGCCGAAAATCTATTCTATTCAAATGTCATTTCCAGAGCCAACAGCAGATTTCCAGATGAAGTATCACACTGAAATCCTTTGAGCATGGAACGTGAGTTGGATTTAGTGCGCTCACCCTCCAGCACTGGACACGCTCTCGTTCTACGCTTTCTGACTAAGAACAGCTGTGTTAAATCTGTGTGTGTGTGTGTGTGTGTGTGTGTGTGTGTGTGTGTGTGTGTGTGTGTGTGTGTGTGTGTGTGTGTGAGTGATGTAAATGTGCATCTACACAATAATCCACTACATAGTGTGTCAGTCATGCACAAGGATAAACTGTTGTTCATGTTGTCTAGTGTTGTTTGTCTTTTAAATCAGAATGAATAAAACACACAGATTTCTCTAGGATGATGCCATCGAAACAGAATGACTGCAACGCTGTTAATGTGATGGATGCATCTATTTCACTCACCAAAATGATAAACAGGCAAACACTAAACCGGACAGAAGCGATTCATTATTGCGTGATAAATGAGCTATCAAACATTCACTAAAATGACTTGTCGAAAAACGTATTGCCTGGTGAGCATGTAAAAAAAAATGCAAATGAGTGTAGATCAACTAACAAATCTGGCAATCCACCAAATCTGGCAACAAACTAAAGCACTCAATAGACATTGGATCAGTGTAGATTAAATATATCTATATAGCAACTATTACTGTGACATAATAAAAACACCACTTGCAAACCCTTGATGTGACAATTGTAAATCTTGGTTAAAAAAAAAAAAAAAGGTGACTGTTCTGATTCATCGAAACCCACAAAATCACATCTGCAGCATCTGGATTTAGCAGGACGCCAACACCACATTCACCACATGTAATTTGTTAAAAGTCCTTTTGCATGCTGCAACCTTCATAAAAGCAGATAATAATGATAAAAAAAACATGTAAAAGTGAAGCAGTGAATAGGAGCTGATTCAGTTTACTCGCAACAGTCGGTTTCATTCATGTGCTTTTAGACATGCCTTAAAATAAATATGATACTTTCTCCTGGTTATAGCCTGAGTGAGCAAAATGATTCACATTACTGAGTCGACTCTTTTGAACTACCGGTTAAAAGTATGAATGTTGTGTGTATATATACACACCAATTTATTTACAGTAGTATAACTTAATGACTTAACATGTAGGCAATATCATTCAACTGTCTTTGTTATTTAGAAACAATAATTATTCTATTTACTGCTTTTTTTCATCAATGCATTTGTGAATCGACTCGCCGTTCGACTCACTTCAAAGAGTTGCGTGTAAGAAACCGATTCGCGAATCACTCGCTGCTACGCTACACATGCTGCAGTTACACGCCGTATCAAACCCTGTCCACGGCTTACCTATAGACACCAGCTTGATGTGCTCCCTTTCGAGGAACTCCAACGCGACGGACACGTTTTCCAGCTTCATCTGTCTGAAGTTGGGCCTGGCGTGGTACTTCCTGTACATCTTTTTCTGGCTCAGCACCTCTAGAAGCCCGATGAGCTTAAGGCCATCGCTCAGGTCTTTCTGCAGGTCTCCGATCTTCTTGTTCACGCACTTCAGGTGCTCATTGCACCACCTGGTGAACGTGTTCTGTTGGATCTTCTTCCACGGCGCGTCCTCGGCCAGGTCCTTCTCGGTGGCGGGCATCTCCTCCTCTCCGCCTCCGTCCTCGCCGTCCTGGTAGTAATACTGCGGCGGCTGCTGAAACTGCTGCTGCTCGTAGTACGTGTTGTTGCTCATCATGATTTTTTCCCCTGGTTTTTATAGTGCAGGCAGTCCGTACGGCTGGGGCGCGCGCGGGCGCGTGTGTGTGTGTGTGTGTGTGTGTGTGTGTGTGTGTGTGTGTGTGTGTGTGTGTGTGTGTGTGTGTGTGTGTGTGTGTGTGTGTGTGTGAAACTTCACCGCAGGCGGAGAGCTGAGAGAGCTGGGCAGTACCAGGCAGGGGCAAAAAACTTTGGAAGTCTGCGAAAAAAAGTTGCAAGCGATGGAGCAAAGTCAAAAATTCGGCTTTGTAGCGCGTGAGTCCTTGCTTCGTTCTGCGCCCAAACTTGTTTCACTATTCCTTTGTTCCTTCTTAAAACTTCATTAAGGCAACTGTAAGAAATCCTATCACGTCCCAAATGAAAAAAAAAAGAAACAGGAGAAAAGTGGGGAAAAAGTGCTGGATGGAAAACGGAGAGAGGGAACAGGAGGAGACGTCGTGCGCGCTGCGTCGTGGAGACGCACAAATGGCCCCGATCCGCTCGTGTGGTTAAATAAAGCGAGGGCCGGAGAGGTGCTTGTTAAAACACACACACACACACACACACACACACACACACACACACACACACACACACACACACACACACACACACACACACACACGAGAGCATGGAGCGCGCGTCACTCGGCTGGACTCCTCGGCATGCCCCTGTCATCATGACCATATAGAACCAGTGGGATGGAGTGGTGCTGCTGATGTGGGGGGGCTTTCTAATGGGAATAAAGATACTCACGCGGTGTCTGATTGGCCCACGCACACCACGGGGGATGAGGATTGGCTGATGCCCGTTCGAGCGCAGCTGCGGTTGGGACGGTTCATATTTTTAGGCGCTCTAAAATTGGGCTCAGGGGAAGCTGGAGTTTCTTCGGTTGTAAACCCAGTGTGCACTGCGCGCGCTCCTTCTCAAACAATCAACGCCAGGAAAAGCAAATAACGTCAGAATCTTGTAGAACAAGGTAATATGCATGAGAGCATATTAAAGAAAAGTGAACATGACATAGGCAGAAGTTGAGCTGGGATTAAATCCGAGATCTGTTACTGTCCCAAGGCTTTGATTTTAATCAACTACAATTGGTGAGGCTAGAGTTTATATTACATTTTAATGTTTCCTTGTTTGTCAGTTTTCATATGAAAATATTTTCCTGTTCTGTTCTGGCAAAGGTACTTGGTACACTAAAGCTTTTAATTGAATAAAACAAGCACATGTTGCTTTGATGAAAAACAGAATTATATTGTGCCATTTCAACATTTTTAAGTCACACACAATGAAACAATTCTGATAACGTCTTGGACGAAAAGACCGTATTTAGATCTCTTACGTCAGAGAGCAACAAGATCCAGGTTTGTGCAAGCATGAGGTCGGGTAATGAGAACACGTTTGATGTAATAAAGATATTTTTTCTTTTCTATGAGTTTTGTCTAGGTTTCACCATCATTACTACCTTTTTTGTAACATCGCTCACACTCTCAGACTATAATAAAAATGTCACTAAAAGAACTTTGTTGTCGGCCATCTTCGGTCAACATATTTTTGTCTCAGTGTAATTTCATAAACTCCACTTAAAAAATTTAAAACAAAATAATTTCTTCATAAAGCGGTGTGTATCTCTATTATGTCTTCATCTTCATTATAACCATTATGCCATACTATGATTAACATTTCTTGCAAATTATAGTATCAGAGCTCATCTCTTCCACCCTACAGTTACATCCTTGGACCTTCGATTTATTTATTAATAGTGTGAACCTATTTGACATGCCTATTCCAGACCATGAGATCTCATCCTTGTGATGTCTATCCATTTTAGACTTGTATTTATATATCAGTCCATTCTGTTATTTAGCTTCTGATCTATATAGTCCATGTACTCTATTCGAGGCAACATGGTAAGATCTGTTTTCTGAACACAGTAGTGTATGCCACGTATTCGAAGTACACTGGGTCTCTGGAAGTGAATTTGTGTGACGTGATGAAATGATAAGGAGGTCTAACAAAAGCTGCTGAGCTGTACAGCTTTTCATAGATCTCCTGTGATGTATGATATCAAATATAGCTTTAGAACCATAGGGGTAGAAAATATTAGGAGAGCAACTGGATGTAGATTATATGGTGTAACTAAATTCATATAACACACATTTTTGATACAAAAATATCAAGGCCCAATATTATCCCATTATCTCTTCTGTGTTTGTTTCACACAACATGACAGTGACAGAAATGACTTTTAAAACAGACTTCATCATTTTGGTCTGTTGTTTGAAAACCGGTGTACACTGTCAACTCCAAACTCTGTGTTCACGAGCCACTCTTAAAGGAGATGTTTAGCATTTTTGAAATAGTCTCTATTGATCACATATTCAGTACACCGAAGGTAGCTGGCGCCAACAAACTGAACAACTCATCCTTGGAGCTGGATTCTATGGCTGTAGTGTCACAAAGGATGTTGTCTAAGCTACTGACCATCTCAGACAACATCTTCCACAATCTCCATAATGTCCTGGACAGATCCAGGAGTACGTTGAGTCTCAGACTTATTAAACCAAGGTGCTTCACATCACAGAGAAACACAGGAAATCTTTCTTACCTGTGTCCTGTATCAGACTTTATAATTCCTCTGTACAACAACACATCTCACTGTGCAACAATACACCTTTACCTGTATAGGTATTCAAATCCTAGCGTTGTTTATATTTTTTGTACATATTATCTTGTATATATCCAGTAAGTCTCTATTTTTGTATTTATTATTTTGGTGACTTGGAGCTGCGGTAATGAACCAATTTCCCCCTGAGGATTAATAAAGTTAACATAGTGCAGGGTTAGTTATGATAAAATGCACCTAGGGTAGGGAGTGTTGAGCCTGGTTCAAGGGCACAAGGGCTTGAACCCTCAGCCTTTCTATCTGGATCCCTCTGCATTGAACATCAAGCTAAAACAAAGAAAGGATTTATATTTACTTTTTTTTTCTAAGAATATAAATTTTTTGTAAGCTGAAACGGTTTTCAGTCCAAAATCAACCCAGACTTTGGCAGAAAGGGTTCTTAAGGGGATCTTTTATAGTTATCGATCCTCAATCTCTTAAAAGGGATTGCTTAAGAATAAACTCAGTGAAACTGTTCTGGGGTTCTACATAAAATATTTAAGGATTCAGACAGAGAAACAAAAGCCAGGGGTTTAGTCAGGGACAATTTTGTTGTCATATTTGCATACCTTCATATCCTACCTTAATACCTTACCTACTATTAATATCATTCTTCAGGAATCTGTTTTATTTTTACATCCAGGTCACAAACTTGTATAAAACGCCTTCCTACAATCACAAAGAATTTACATTCCAGGTTTTTTTTAACTTGTCTGTGGTTTGGAAAATGAGACAGAAATGTGGGCGTCCGGTTCAGAGCTGCCACTGTGGTGGTCGTAAATGAAGAACATGAGAAAGGTGAGACTCAGAGTTACTGGAAGAGGGGGAACCCTGTAGTGTCACCTCACCACACAAACAAGCCGTGACCAGTGAAGAACATGCTAATTCTCTCCACTCTGTGACATACACAGTCTAAAAATAATCCTGAGGCACTCCCAAGTATTCTCATATGAAGTCATGTTTCTGACTTATTATCTCGGTATGTTAATGGAGTCTCTCTATCCGAGTGCTGGAGGTAAATCTGAGGCCTGGGAGTAAATCCTCAGTGATGAGGAAAATCAAATGATATCACTAGCACAGGTCACTGAGCGTACAGAGTGATGGTGGTAATAAAGTTGAAGCAAAAAAGGAAAGATGACTCAAAGGTTGAGCTTTCTCGGTCTTTCTCATTGTTTTTTTTTCCCTGAGGGCCTAAACTGTAAGTGTGAGTCACATTTGTCATGATAATTAGACAGAATAGTTCAAATCCAATATATAAAAAGCTCTGTTATCACAAGGTCTTGTTAATAGTTTAAGGCATTGGATTACCAATTGGAAGGTTGTGAATCCAAATCCCAGTTCCACCAATCTGCCACTGCTGGGCCCCTGAGCAAGGCCCTTAACACTCAATTGGTCAGTTGTATAAAATCACATAAAAATGTAAGTAACTGGATAATCTGGATAAGGGCAGCTGTCAAATGCGTGGAATGTTGTAGGCATTAATTCATTCATTTTTTACCGCTTATCCGAACTTCTCGGGTCACGGGGAGCCTGTGCCTATCTCAGGCGTCATCCTGGACGAAGTGCCAACCCATTGCAGGGCACACACACACACACACCCACTCTCATTCACTCACACACTCACACACTACGGACAATTTTTCCAGAGATACCAATTAATCTACCATGCATGTCTTTATACCGGGGAGGAAACCGGAGTACCCGGAGGAAACCCGCGATGCACGGGGAGAACATGCAAACCCTACACACACAAGGCGGAGGCGGGAATCGAACCCCCAACCCTGGAGGTGTGAGGCAAACGTGCTAACCACTAAGCCATGTTGTAGGCATAATGAACATAGATATGATGGATTTCTTTGGGCCCAAAGTTTTTTACTGAATGAAAGTCTGTAAAACTTATCTGTTTACCAATTTTAGAATTCAGAGGAAAAATGGCATGAATACAGAAAAGTATTTCAGACTTGAAACGCTTTAAAGTCAAAGTAGAGTATTTGTGCATGTTCATAATAAGCTACAGCATTCCATCAGTCCACAGCCGATGACTGTGAAGCGGGTTGTTAAATATCTCAGCCCCAATCTAACCCCAGCCCCAATCTAACCCCAATTTCACTTAGTGCAATCACCTGACACGACTATCACAGCATAAATCTATAGTCTCAGCTAGAAAGAAATCAGCCCCTGAAAATACATTTCTTAACAGCAAATGATCTGATGTGGATGCCAAAAATAAAATCATATACTGATTGCTTTCTTATATTGAAATCTTCTTCTTTATGAAGCAGAGAGGATGAGGAGGAGCTTTTTCCAGCATGACATTCAGGTCCACAGCCGGGACCCTATGTAGTACCTGGACTTTCCTGAACACACTACCATTTACATGTATGGTGATATTCTGCGCAATTAATAATTGAGGATTAAGGGCCTTGCTCAGGGGCCCAGCAGTGGCAGCTTAGTGGACCTGGGATTCAAACTCACAACCTTCCAGTTGGTAGTTGTACCAGCTCTGATTGTCTTCCGTGCGATGAAGATTATAGACCTCCACTGAGATGAGGCAGACTCTGAGAATCCGGAGGCATCTAGAGATCCAGTTAGACTCTGCGATGCTAAAGAGGAGATGTGAACTCCATGTGGCCATTTGCCACATGTACAACATTGTCAGACTGGATATTTATAATCACACCCTGCAGTATCACCCATATGAGGATGAGGTTCCCCTTTGAGTCTGGTTCCACTCAAGGTTTCTTCCTTTACCATCTAAGGGAGTTTTTCCTCACCACAGTCACCTCAGTCACCTCAGACTTGCTCGTTGGGGATAAATACATACATATTTAAATATATCTAATATTAATCTTGAATTTTGTATTCTATTAATCTTTATATTATTCTTTATAATAAACTTTTGTTCTATGTTTATGTACTGTAAAGCTTCTTTGAGACAATGTCAACTGTAAAAAGCGCTATACAAATAAACTTGAATTGAATTGAATTGAATTGAATAGTCCAACACCATTCAGCTACCACATCCCACTCCTGGACTTTTTTTTTTTTTTTGCTGTTCTCCCACCAATCTGCATTCATATACAGTATATACACACATATTTTACTGTCTTCTTTTTCCCATCTTTAAAGCTAATTAGATATTAGATTTGTATTGTCATTTTATTGTTAGTATATATTTATTCTTGATTTAATTGTTTTGTATTGATTCTATATTCAAGACCGACTGACAGACAGACTGTTGATAAGGCACTTTTCTTACTGTATATGTTGAATTCTGTCGCTAACTGTTAGTTCCTGCTAGTTTCTTTAACTGTTAGATCAGGTCAGAACAATTCGATACGATCATGTCAGTTCGAACTAGTTTTGCTTTTTCATGCTGTTCTCCAAAATAAATAAATAATTTGACATAAATAAATAAATAAATAAATAAATAAATAAATAAATAAATAAATAAATAAATAAATAAATGCTAAACATATATTTTTACTTGCTCTTCTTATTGAACTAAGGATATTTATGATCCCGAGGGAACATCATTACACAATGACATTTTGGTTGGTTACCATCCATCTTTTCCATCCCGTTTGGATTAACGTTGTTATGTAACATTAGTGTTTCAACATGTTTTGATTCAATCCAAGATCTACTGTACAATTCTGACAATCAGAATTTCCTCTCATCAAATGGAAAGTTGTTGTCCATCAAAATTCCATTTAAAATCGCATAAAATGTGTGAGACCGAAGATTATGGCTTTATGAGACACAATCTGGCAACCCGGAAAATCTTAAAGTTAATCTTGCAGTGTCAAAAACGTTAAAAAGAAAATAAATGGACAAAGAAACATACAAACAAATAATTATGTTATGTCAGTGGTACGTCCTATGTGCAGTCCAGATGCATGATATACAGGTCATTAGCATAGAAAGAAGACTACATGGATAACTACTTTATTTCTTTCAAATCATTTACAAAATATACAGTTAGATTACCAAAATACATAAAGATTTATCTTTTTTTTTTTACACAAATAGACACTTTACTATACAGTTCAATAAAGCTAGGTGACACACAGACATCTCCACACAATCACACGTATACATTTCAAAACATTTCAATCATTTATCATCATTATGATTGAAGTCATTGACATTTTCGTCCTACTGAACCAGAGCCATTAAAAAACACGCTTTTATTTCCACGTTACAAAATGGAAGAAAGTATAATTCAGTGTTTTGGAAGATAACGGAAAATTTATATTCATAAGCATCCAGGAAAACATATCATCATGTGACCAGTGTGTAGAAACCAAAAAGAAGAAGATGTTTAATGAGCGCTATCAGGTATTAATTAAATGATATGACAAACCCAGTAACTCAAATGAGTCAAATCTTTCTGGAGATCATTTTAAAGACTTCCTTTACAATCCCATAAGTCAGGGATGTACAGACTAGGGACAGGTTTTCATTTCCACCAAGCAGAACCCACACCTGAGTCTACTGTGCAACATGATCAACTTATCGGAAGGAATCTTTTCGACTGAAATGAAAACCTGCCCCAACGCCGGCCCTTTGAGGGTAAAACCGCAACATAAGTTCTTAATATTAACTATGTATGTGTGTGGTAAAAATCTCTGCAGAACTGGTTTATGATTCTGAATACCATGATGGTAGTTAAGTTGTTAAAAGATTTGCAATAAAGTAAACTAGAAAGCCTGAAAAGTTTTAGCAATTAAACAGACATACAATAGAACCACTAAATGACCATGGTGTGAAAGATGCTATGTACCAATAGCCATTTAATTATAAATGGATACAAAAAAAGTTATTATTTTATGTTTAAATACATTGTTAGTGTTGCTAATAGCTTGGACCTTACTATATGCTATGTTCTTAACATGTACCTAACCTAGAATTTGTCTTTTTTTAAAATAAATAAATAAATAGATAAATAAATAATAAACAGAAAATGGTGCTTTGTTTGTGAACAGCCATGTTGATATGACGTCACGTGCTCATGGTTCAGGAGGTTTTCCTGTCTTACAGAGTAAAGGATGATCTTTGGTTTTCTTTGGGGAGGTTACAATTTTAGTCGAATGCAGCAAAAAAAAAAAGAGAATAAATTAATAAATAATGTGTCTGAAATTGTACCACACACATACCTAGTTACTATCTAGAACTGAGATGACTGTATAACAAATATTTTCTGAGATACATATCGAAAACTTTTGACGATACGGAACAAAACAGAACAGAGTAGAGAACTCAATTGATTTCGGTAAACAAATTAGTCAAAAAAGATCCACGTTTTCAGAAAATTGTGTGGCGTTTTTATGAAGAATAAAATCTTCACCGCAAAGCGCATCCACAGTGAGGAACGTGCAAACACATTCGGTTTTATAGGATTTGCAAGCGCAAGACTTTCACCAATGTTCATTTTATTAAAAATTTTTTAAAAAAATGAAAAAAGAAACGAAACCTCGGCCGACGTGACGATGCTTTAGAGCTGAAAGGCTTCATGTTCACAGTATATCCCACCACAGCTTCATACCTACTGATATTATTTACAATACTGAACAAATGACCATAGATAGAAAAAGAAGTGTTTACTGTGTAGCATGCATTGTAAAGTCTATCAGCAAATCAGGACACATTCAGAATCCTGGATGAAGGCAATGTACTGTATGATGACTTAAGAATGCTGTAGATTCGTGTATGGCATGTATGGGGAGAAACACGCCTGAACCGATTTCATCTCATGAGTCCTCGAACGATGTTTATAAAAGAGGCACAGGATTTTATGTGCTTTCATTTTCCTCGGCTACGCGTCAGACCTGTGGGCATTTCTGTGAGCGGATGAAGATTAGCTCATTTTTAGTGTGTGAAGGGTTTTAGTGATGAATTTAGTGATGAAGTAGTAAACTAAATAATAATAATAATAATAATAATAATAATAATAATAATAATAATAATAATAATAAGTAAATGAATAAATTACGTCCTATTTTTCTTGTTTTATTTCACACACTTGCCAACACATAATTTTTTTTAAAAAAAGTTTGTGCTTGTAATTAAATAAGTCACTTCCTGTTATCACTCATGTTATAACAGCATTCATTCAGCAGTCTTTTTTTTTTCTCCTTCCAGAAATGAGAAGTTTCTCATTTTAGCAACAAACAACACAGCGCATGAAACTACAGCTTCACCACTGACACTGGAGACTCTTTCCTTAAATACTACATAAACATATCCTTACAGAGACCTTCCCCATATTGAGAGATTTTTTAAATCAGATCATTTAAATCAAATCCATCAAGTCGATTAAGTTATTTTTGTTCATGATTTTACTGTCAGAGCTTCTGTTCTGTTGTCTGGACCAATCAGGATTGAGCTGTATTAAGCGTTGTGGTACTAAAGATATTATAATACTGCCAGCAGTAATCGTGTACAAATAATCGGTTATATACTATATTGTGATGTATATAACGTTCTCTGGAATGTTTTTGTGCTTTAATGTTGTCACCTTGCACTATTAAGCACAAGGTTTCTATAGTTACAGTTTATAAGCCGCTCATTTCCTTTTAAGAGCAAATAACACAGGCCTGAGTTTCCAAAAAATTATCACAATGTAAAAATAGCTTAAAACAGGAGAGAAATTGGAGAAAGTGATGCTGGTTCTATCATAATGCGATGATTTTGGGAAACCCTTTGGACTGTTTATTACCCCTGAAATGTTGAGAAAGACGTCATTACGTGTTCAGCTTCCTAAACGGTTCCTCTCTAAAAGGGGAAATCTCAGTTATAGCTCAGAACAAATGGGAACTTTTATGGGCTTTAAAATGTAATTAATTCAAAATCACTTACTACTGAGACAGAATATAATTAAGTACTTGAGGGTTAATGACCTAACAGTGGGTGCTTGGTGTGACCAGGGATTTGAACCAATGACCTTCCAATTACATTGTAAACAATGTTTACAAAGTTTAAAGGATTCTTTGAGGATTTAATAATAATAATTTGGAGTACTGTATGCTCAATATCTCCCACTGTAACTCAATAATCTTAATAATCTCATTAGTCTTTTGTCTGTGTTCAGTGTTTATAGTTTTGTACCATGTAAAAGTTCATTTATCATATTTATACTGTGCCTGGTTAACCGTAGCACAAGAATTTCATTGTATATAGACACTTGAAACAATCTTTACTTCACTGCACACGACAATAATCTTGAAACAATAAATTGCTTCACTGAACTTCTACAAAGCCACAACTGCTATATATATTTTTAAAGACTGTTCAGGGGTTAATGAGCTGATCAGTTGTACAACACAATAATTATTATTCCTAAGTATAATTCACTGATTACTGTATTTTTCATTTATTTATTTTTATTCTAGACAACGTACAATTTTTGAACAGAAATTGCATCGTGTGCCTTTACATTCAAGGTTTCAGAACTCTTCGGTTCTTTGGTCTGTCCTTCACGAGGAGCCCTTAAAAGGGAACCTAGGAAGGGTTTTACTCACCCACAGAACCTCTATAAAGGACAAAAACTCTTGACTATCCCAGGAGGCATAACTTAAAGGATATTTATTTCGAAGTGAAGCTGCATACTTTAGATAAAGCTACTTTTTTTGTGCTACATGTCTTCTGTTGTCCATACAAATATTGTTTAATATTCGGTGTTTCAAATTTAGGGATATTTTTTGTTTCAGCTCTGACTCTTTGGCTCTGAAAAGGTGAATCCTAATGGCAGCTTATATGGATTTTATACAAAAAAAAAAAAACTAAAAAAAATAACAGATGGAAATTTGCAAAAGATCCAGAGCCTGTCCTAGAAACATTAGGACACACACACACACACACACACACACACACATGAACACACACACACACACACACACACACACACACACACACACACACACACACACACACACACAAATTTTTCACACCTTGGGGCATTTTTAGAGTAGCTATTCAACCTGTTGCCATATTCTGGGAGGTCCACAGGAAACCAACATACACAAGAAGAACATGCAGAATTTTCCAGTTCTTTGTCTAATTTTGAGACGTTATACATATGCAAGAACATTCAAATTTTGTGGCCTGGAAAAAGGTCAAATTATTTTAGTTATATTTTTAATTTGATGTCTACAAGTCATTGCATCTAACCACCAGTATAAATAACCAGGTGACAGAACCAAGTATTTGATTGGGAGACACTTATTACCATGCTCATTTCTATGTAGAATCTTTAACCCTTTTTACCAGTACATTGGTGTTCCAAGACATCTGAATGGACATGTATATGTGTAAACACCTCAAACTTTTAGATGTAAACACTCCAGGCATCTCAGAGAGCAGAAATGGGTTTGATATCACCATTTAATTTAAAGATGGAAACAGTTATGTGGAAAAACCTAACCTTTTTGGGCCATTTCTATAACTATATTGCCCCTAGTAGATTAGACATAAACATAAATACTTATAAAATAATGACAAATTCCCAATATGATCCAGAATCTGGGTTCCTGTCAGTATGGATTTCTTTTTTAATGTTCATTACGTGCCTGTATTGGTTTCCTCTGGATTCTCAGGGATTTTTTTTCTTCCTTCCAAAAAAAACAATCATGTATTCCTGGCTCATGCCTAGTATTCCAGGATTGGCTCTGGATCCACCATTAATCTGACCAGGATGGAGCAGCTCCAGAAAACAAGTTCAAATGTATTATTTTTTTTTTTTTTTATTGTGTCTAATCCATTGAACAAAGTCTCTAGGTGATGGAGAGATTTCTATACCAAAGATTCTCCCATTTGTTTATCTATAAAAAATAAAAAAAGAGGAATTAAAAATCACGAGGAACCTTTTTTGAAGCTGCATATTTGAGAAATAGCTACCAGGTTTGTGCTACATATCTCTGTACGATGGTCTTTAATGTATCCGTGAACTAATGCTGCCATGTAGCTGATCCCCGAGACACTTAATACTGTATCTCTGATTCATTTGTTTATTTAAGGTTAACCTTACAACAACTGACATTTCTTGACATTTCTTTGGTTCTTACGTTGATAAGATGAAAAACCCCAGATACAGTACTAAATACTATATCTAGAGACACTCATAGACCTTTTGTTTTGCTACTTTGGGCAGGAAAGGATGATGCAATGGCACAAGTATTTACTGGATCAAATGCATATGGTCCCTTGAAATATAGAATATATTTAATGTCTTGACTTTTTCTTTTCAAATTCACGTGAATGCCGTACAGAACCAAACCGATGATGTCTAACTACTTGTGAGCGGCGCTGAAATAGAGTTCAATGTCTCATAAAATGTTCTTATATTCGTTAAATTTCGGATTTCTTTTACAAAAATAACCATCTTTTATAGGTTAGTGTCGTTTAAACTTGTTATATGAAGTCATGTTGATTACACACACACACACACACACACACACACATACACACACATACACACACACACACACACACACACACATGCATACGAATACATCAGTGTTGAGTTTTATACAGCAGTTGAATTAGTAGTGTATCATATACTTTCAGCGTGATACGATTCATTGATGGTATTTCTTAAACCTTTATCAGACTTTCTTGCTACTGTCTGAATTATTCTGCATTCTACATAACATCCAGAGTTGTGACAGAAATGAAAATACTTTAAAACGGATCGATCCAACAGTTACAGTAGGTACAGAACATTTATATTGAACATCGGTGCTGGTTAAACTGTCGTACGCATGCTTTAGGACTGATACTCGCTCTGGTGTTAAATCTAGCTAAACATAAAAAATCTAGCCGAAATTTGAAAGATGACAGACGACTGGAAGAATTTCAGGATTACGTATCACATGCTGTCACTGCACATCTTATAAGCAGCGTGTCTAAAGCCAGAGACGGTGTCTAATGCGAGAAAGATGTTTGATGGATGTGTCTGAGGGTGAAATTGCACACAACCAGAAGCAAGAACCAAAAGCAGCCTTTGTGAATGTGGTGTTTTTTTCTCCACTGAGACTATAGAGTATGTTTTAGCAGAAGTACCTTAAGGACTGTTCTGGCAGTGTGTGTGTGTGTGTGTGTGTGTGTGTGTGTGTGTGTGTGTGTGTGTGTGTGTGTGTGTGTGTGTGTGTGTGTGTGTGTGTGCGTGTGCGTGTGCGCGTGTGTGTGTGTGTGTGCATCTGTGAATGTGTACCACAGAGAAGGTAAGCAAGCATGTCATGTGGATATGAGACGTTGACCTGATCGAGGTCACTTCCTGTCCAGACTCAAGCAAACACTCGGGTCAAACTGGGTATGAGCAAAACGGCTGCTGCTGCCACGGCAACCAGCATAACGAGGTTCCAGTCTCCCTCTCGCTCCTAAGATCAACAGGAGGAAGAGTTAAATTCAGAGGTGTCACACAAACAAAGATCATTTGTCAGTTCGGGTTAGTTTGAGGGTAATGATGTGCCTGTGATATTTCTTTAACAGCAGAGGTACTTTTATTTATGTTAACATCACTCAAATGATTTATAAGCGCTCCAGAAGTCAGCAGGATGACATCTGCTAGCGAAAGAAAGGGTTCTTGGTGGCTTTTTAGATGGTCAGTGGTTCTAAACAGGATGGTGCTTTAGTTTATTCCTGAGAGGAAAACTTCTGTCATCGGGGTTCTACATAGATCTACATTTTATCCTGTAAAATGGGTTCTTTATGAGTTCTTTGGATAGTTTGGATAGTTTTCAGACAATGTCCATTGTTAAAAGCGCTATACAAATACAATTGAATTGAACTGAAATTGGATTAATATTTCTGTGTATCTTTTTAGTACTTGTCATCAACATTATGAAGTTATGCTAGATGTTGTTTTTTGTTTTGAGCTAGTTCCTGGAGTCTAGAGATGAAAATGAGCTTCGATCTCTGCTCTATTATACTGCATCCATACATCTCCAATCTGTCTTCCACATTTATAATAATAGGCTATTGTTGAGTAATGTAGGTAGTGTTGCTGCCTCACAGATCCAGGATCCTGAGCTTGGGTTATTGTTTGTGTGGTTTGTCTGCATGGATTTCCTTTAGGTTCTCTGGGTTCCTCCAACTTCCACAAAAAATCCAGGTATCCAGATAAGCTATGTTGGGAATGTGTGTGTGTGCGCGTTTTCCTGGAAAAGGCTACGGATCCACGGCAACCCTAACCAGTATAAAACACTTACTAAGGATGAATATATGATTAAAAAAACCTACAGGAAATAGCTCAGACTCCATTCTGGCCACATGATAAACATGGGAGTTTAAGATGAAGTGCTGCTTGATGGGGTTCTTTGGGACAGTTCTTGATTAGCGAGAAAAAAAGGTGGTTAAAAAAAACATAGATGGGTCTAGACTAATAAAAATAATAATTATAATTCTCTAAGTTCTTGTCTAAGTTTGACAAGTCTTCAGGTTACACAGTTAATACACACAAAATTAGCATCCACGACATACTTTCTGGCCTCGAAATATTAACTCCGTCCCTCATTATATTCCTTCGGGAACAACAAAAACAACAAAAAAAACAACAAAAAAAATACCCCAGGTCACCATAGAAGCTTTAAAGAGATCCATTTACATTCATATGGAAGCTGGGCATTTTATATAAGGTGACCCTGATTTAGAAAGAATGCCTCTGTGTATTAAGCAAACGCTCTTCACAATGTGTGGATTCAAAGAGCTAAATATATTCCCTGTGTGACTCACAGAGACATAGACAGCTGAGAGCAATGACCTAGTAATGACTGTAAACAAACAGTGTTTTTCTCTGTCACTCTATGTGTGCAGTGTGTGTGTGTGTGAGTGTGTGTGTGAGTGTGTGTGAGTGTGTGTGTGTCCTGCCCTCTGTGATGTTTAAGGTTAGCCCAAGCTGCTCACTAATGTCGAAATAAAAGTTGAGTCAGGTTTGCTGATCTCTACAGGTCTCAGGGTGAACGTGACCCCACGCCGTTACTTCTCCTCTTACCGAGTGTTGCAACCGCACTGCATGAAAAATAAAGCCCTAATAGGTTTATAAATCTCCATTACTGACTGCTTTTATACACAGACTTTGAGTTATACCAATTTATCATGATCAGAGTTCACCCCTGGTTCAGGCTCGGGTCACTGCTTGAAAAGTTTCCATAGCGGTATAAATATTCAGTCCAGGTTTTCAGCCACGGTATGAAGCCAGTACGGCCAGAGGCGAGACGTCAGTGTTCGCTGTGATTTTATCACACGCTTCACCAGAGCGAGTTCGATGGGGGATCAAAAGGAAAAGCAGCAAGAAGACTCCCATGTGGCTACATTCCATGATGCTAAAACGTAAACATGATTCCATTTAACTGTTTATTGCTAGAAATTCTTTTTTAAGATAGACATCTTTCAGTTTTGTTTTTATTTTTCAAATCTGATTCACCTCTTCTATCGGCTACAGAAGATCAAATCTTAAAACCTTCAAAGAGTTCCTTTTTTTTTTTTTTAGGGCGAAGGCATTTTACTTGATACACAAAAAGTTCGTACTGCTGATGAAAGCAAGGGGATGAGGTTAGAATGTATTATGAAGATGTTTATGTATAGAGGGTTTGTGCTTGGAGCAACAGGAAAGCTTTTATCGTATAGTTCAGAGTTTGTGAGTTTGAATACTGACAATGCTACAGCATACTCTCCCAATACTGTCTATCGGGGAGGGATGTTAGACAAATCCAGGGCGTGTGTGAGCTCATGTATGTGGAAGAAGGCAGATAGCTCTTTCCTCTTAGTGTGTTGTAAACTGCTCAGTAATGCAGCAGAAGCAGAAGAAAGGAAGAAGCATTTGTTAACCTTCACCCTCCATGGTCAGCAGTTGGAGGATGGAAACTGACCAATTTGGAAAGGAAATGAAAAGCAATTCCCTAAAATGCAAAAAAATTAAATAACGATCCTGCCGAAATCTAAAACTAACTAGCTTTTTTCCCGGGTGAGGATGAGTTTTGTTCCTCCCGAGGTTTCTTCTTCATATCGTCTCAGGGAGATTTTCCTTGCTGCTGTTGCCCCTGGCATGCTCGTTAATATAAATCTAAATTATATATCTAAATTAAATTTAATGAATATAAAAATGATATTTTAAAACTTATTCTGAAATAAAATACAAAATTCATTATATTTCTATAAACCTGAAATATTTTAGATGATGTTCATTGTTAAAAGTTCTATACAAATAAAAAAATTGTAAAAGTTTTTATTGTGTTAAATCATTTTTAAGCTCATGGAAGGTAACCTGATGAAGGCAATAATAAAAGGGAAAGGACTAGAATGAATTATTAGGAGTTCTGTGTATAGAATATTCTTGGTAGAACGCAATGACAGACACTTTCCCCTTTCAAAAATAAAAATCTTGTAGAAATATAGAAATCTGAAGCCATTAGCCATCTCGTGTACACTTAAGGAGCGCTTAATGAATTCTAGATGCAGTATTACTGCATGCTTTTAGGTAAAATGCTTCCTCCTTAACAGTTCTAGTCATCTCCAATGAGTCTACTAGAACCCTTCTATTAAAGACTTCTGTGGCCCATTGATTTGCTACAACTGAGTTTTTTTATTCCTGTATGCTATGAAGAAAATAATCCAGTCTTTTTAATTATACTTTATGACTTAAAGTCAAGATAATTTTTTTTTTGGCTTCGCACTTAAGCTCATAATCTTGAGACTGATAACTACATGCACAATTTTGATAATTGAATGCAAATAGGATTCTTCTAGAAGTAAATTAGAACAACTAGAACAACTGTGTGTGTGTGTGTGTGTGTGTGTGTGTGTGTGTGTGTGTGTGTGTGTGTGTGTGTGTGTGTGTGTGTGTGTGTGTGTGTGTGTGTGTGTGTGTGTCAGTCTGGGAAAAACCATCACTTGGTGAGATTTTGATAGTAATTTTTATATTGTTCTGTGAACTGAAACATGTTCCTTAATGCTGCTCAAATAACACAAAGTCACTGCATTCAAAGGTCCAAACTCCAAACGGTGAAAAAAGACAGAAAATTATGTCTAAATATTTCATTCCGTGTTGGAAGAGCGTCACAGACATTTTGGCGGTTGGTATATGATTACAAGCTGTCTGATTAGATTTTTGTCCACATGCAGAACAGTGCAGAAGTCACAGGAAGAGAAGAAATGATGCCTTCAAAAATAAGGTAAACATTTCAACATAAACAAATACTATAAGGTATTAATGGTATGTACTCTATAGTATAACTATATGGTAATAAAATAAACAAAGTCAATATTAATGTAATAAAACTTTGTTTTGCTTAATCAGTGATCTGCTTTTATAGGAAAATTAGATGGTATGATTTACTGAGCATTTTGAAGAATTAATCCTAGTCAAGAAATAAATAAATAAATAAATGAATGAATAAACAGTAAATAAATAAATAGCAGCAACTGTGACAGTCTCCAGAGAAACTGTGACCTCTCTCTCTCTCTCTCTCTCTCTCTCTCTCTCTCTCTCTCTCTCTATCTCTCTCTCTCTATTTGTCTGCTCGTCTGACTCTCTCTCTTTTTTTCTTTCTCTCTGTCTTTTTCTTATTTATCCATCCATCCATCTATCTGTCTATCTGTCTATACTTGAGTAAACCCAGCAGCTTTCAGTAGGCTTTTCTTCCGTTTCTTAATTTTCTCTAACATTATAAAAGTAAGGTAAAAAATGTATAAATCTACAGCAAAATTTAAAAACAAAAACATGATGCTGACTTTTGTGCAGAGCTACATCTATTTACAGATCGTCAACAAATCCTAAGTCACCGTATACACAAGGTTTAGTATTTTTATTAAACTGTTTAAGGTAAAGTTTATTAAACTATTTATGAAACAGTTTATTAAAAAGTTTATGTTAAAGTTTATTAAACTGGCTTTAGCAAGATTAAATGTTACATACAATTATGGTTCTTAAAGGGGATTACTTGTCTTGTTTTTTTTTGTCTTGTCTGTCATGTTTTGTGTTGTGTTGTCTTGTCTTTTTTGTCTTGTTTTTTTTGTCCTGTCTTGTCTTTATTTGCCTTGTCTTGTTTTCTTTTGTCTTGTCTTCATTTCTTTTGTCTTGTCTTATTTTAATTGTCATCTTGTCTTCTTTTTTTTCTTTTGTCTTGTTTTCTTTTGTTTTCTTTTGTCTTGTCTTCTTTTCTTTTGCCTTGTCTTTTTTTCTTTTGTCTTGTTTTCTTTTGTCTTGTCTGCTTTTCTTTTTTCTTTTTTTCTTTTGTCTTGTTTTCTTTTCTTTTGCCTTGTCTTGTCTCCTTTTGTTTTGTCTTGTCTTGTTTTCTTTTGTCTCATCTTGTTATTTTTTGTCTTGTCTTCTTTTGTTTTGTTTTGTCTTGTTTTTATTTAATTTGTTTTCTTTCATCTTGTCTTGTTTTCTTTTCTTTTGCCTTGTCTTGTCTTTTTTTGTTTTGTCTTGTCTGCTTTTGCCTTGCCTTGTCTTGTTTTCTTTCTTTGGTCTTGTTTTCTTTTGTTTTGTCTTGTTTTGATTTCTTTTGTTTTGTGTTTTGTCTTGTTTTGATTTATTTTGTTTCTTTTGTTTTGTCTTGTCTTGTTTTGGTTTATTTTGTCTTGAAACTATTTTGACTGTTAGCCGTAATTCAAGGCCAGCAGTATCTGATGGGTTTTCCCCAAACTGCTCCACACACTCAGAATGGTTGTGAAACAATGTGCACATCCATACAAATACACCAACAGACTGCAGCATTCAATATTTAGCTGCAATCATCTTCCAATCTGATCATCCTTTTATTATCTAAACATCGCTCAGTTCTTCACTTTGTGTGTCCAGAAGTCAAATTGAGGTGATCATAGAGAAAGAAAAGGCGAAGCGCCGTACCTTTCCCTCTTTAGGACAAGAGCTCCTTCCAGCAGCACCATATCAGCGCCATTATTACAACCATTCCTATGAAGGGTATGGAGAGAACAGGGGACTCAGATGGAGGACAGGAGTTCTGAGAGGGGAAAACACAAAAAAATCGCAGGGATGGATGGAGAGAGGGAATGGAGGAGGTGGTGAGAGAGAAAAAACGAGGTGAGAAACAGCATGCATGATATAAAACAAAAAATAACCAAACATGAGCACAAGGGTTTACAACACATACAGAGTATATAGAGAGAGATATATACATGTAATGTGTGCAGAGAGTTGGAATGAGGAGGAGATGGAGAATCCATGTGATAGATAGATAGATAGATAGATAGATAGATAGATAGATAGATAGATAGATAGATAGATAGATAGATAGATAGATAGATAGATAGATAGATAGATAGATAGATAGATAGATAGATAGATAGATAGATAGATAGATAGGCAGGTTTTTTAAGAAAACATTTGTTCAGAATTTAATATTGTGCAGTGTGTGTGTGTGTGTGTGTGTGTGTGTGTGTGTGTGTGTGTGTGTGTGTGTGTGTGTGTGTGTGTGTGTGGTAATCGCAGGGTGTATGGTCACACAGTGGTTAGAAAGCAACAGAAGGAAGCGATGGTGGACCACAGGAAAGGGAGAACAGAAAAAAAACACTGCTATTAGAACATGCCAATGATGATTAAATTACAAGATGAAGACCTCACAGTCATCCCATCAGTTATATTGAGTCAAAGACCATTTGAAGATGTTGGTCCACACTGTAGAATTTGTGCATGCTAAAGGAACCCTGAGAGCATCACAGAGTACACAGTCTAAAAATGAGAACACTTGTACCGTGGAGGGCGAGTGAGTGATGTGAGACAAAGTACTCAGACCAGACGGACAAAATCTCTTTCATAACATTAAATACAGAATTTAAAATCTAATCCGATTTAAGGAATCCAATCAGTGTCTATTTTTTTAGTGCACATTGGTACACAAGCATTAGTATGGCTCAGGATGAGCTGGTTCTCCGATTTCTATTAAGTTTGTTATAAGTGTTAAATTAAGATAAGTTTGTTTAAGGAAATCTAATTTGACTATTAGAATACACACAAGGGGTCAAATTGATACAGAAAACATAAAGCCCAAGATGAAAATGTAAGCTTTGTAAGCATTCGTTGAGGATATTATTAGATTGTTATTATTAGACATGCACAAGGGGACAAGTTGAGACAGAAAACATAAAGCCAACGATCGACGTGTGTGAGAATGTACACACACACACTTGACCAATGATGACGTAAACATGGATGCTGGGAGACAGAGTCTTCACTGATGACTGTTATCGCAAGCGTACAAACAGACGCATGTTAGCACTGAAGACTGCGCTGCAGAATGGTTCCTTATCCAGCAGTATAACTTTTAGTAAAAATTTTACCCTAAGCAAGCAAAACTTAAGATCCCTTAATTAACTAAATCTGAGGAAGTAAATAATATTTTATCTACATCATGTCATACGTAAACCATTCACTAAGTTCCAAGTTACCTGGGCCTTCCTTCCTGCCAGCCTATCAAGCTCCGCCCTACAGCGGTGTAGCTCTGCCTCCAGCTCGGTTCTTTCCTTCTGACTGCTCTCGTAAAGTCCTTGCAGCTGGAGAAGTTCTCCTTTTAACACTTCACACTGAAAAAAAAGATAGGGTGTTTAAACAGATAGTAGTAGAGAGTACCTCGAAGAAATCATAGGGCGTGGAAACTTTTGCACTCAGCTGAACCTTGAATGCAGAACCGTACCTCTCTCTGGACCTGGGATGCTCTTTCTTCAGCCTGTTTTAGCTGGTCTCGGAGAGTGAACACCTCAGAAAGCTCCTCACTCCTCTGCTCAGGATTTACAGCTTTGTCCTCACTCAAGTTCTTCTGGAGACAGGAGTGCACTTGATGAGTCATCTGTTCCGTCTGTAATATGCTCATGTAGACTTCGGCCTTCACTGCTTGCTCTTTGTCCACCTTCTGCTTGTCCTGCTCTTCTCTAAAAGCAGAGAAAAGGAAGCAGTAGAGCAGTTGTGTTACAGAGTTTGTTATCATGCATAAAAACTTCAGTTCATCTGAAAAACTGTTACAGAGTAAAAAAGAAATAATGCAAGTCCAGACGACTGTAGGCTTATTAGCAACTTCACCAGCAGAATGGAAATCGACTTATTTGACATTTTTAATCAGTATAAACTAGTTAATTATTTTAGCACCACAAGTCTGATATAAAACGAGTCAGGATTCTGTTGGCTGTCAGTCTGAGATGTGTGTTGTGAAGAAATTAGAAATGAAACAGAATTTTAGTGGTTGAAGGTAACACCTTTAAATTTTAGATGCTTATGTACAAGCACTTGAGACATCTCAGAGAGTAGAAATGTGTTTGATATGAACGTTTGATTTATCATTTTATTTAAAGATATAACTATATAGCTACAAACATGTATTGATTAAAATGAGCTTGCTAGCTAGGTAACAAACGCTGCAATCTATAGAAAACTCAAAAGTACTTGGCTAGTTAAATTGTTACTAATGCTTGTGAATTTCCCACTGGGATGAATAAAGTAAGTCGTGTGTTTAGCAAGTTTAGTTTGAAAAGAGAATAATACTTATGGAAGACACAACAGTATGACAAAAGCTGACAAACTTAGCTGCTGTTCTGTAGCTGTCAGCAACTGTTGGGTGATCTTTAAATAACAACAGTTCTCATTCGTTCTGCTATTCTATACTTTGTCCTGTTACACAAAGTGATGAGTGGGAACTGGGGAAAGCTAAATGGAATATAGTTCTTGTTCAAAAGCTTATTCTACTCTTGAATTTAAAGTGATGAAAAAGAACCATGTAAAAGCAATTATTTAATAATGACTGTTGACCGCTCCTAAATTCTTTCTTGCCTCTCCATATGCAATACATCCAGGATGAGGGATTCTGTTCAGTGTTTTTATGTCTCTGTGGTCAGTGATTTGACAAAACTGCATGAGAGTATGTTTAATTATTTGGTTTTGTATCATGAGGCATTTCTAAATGAAACCAACAAAACTATTAGCAAACATCTGTTTGTGTGCAAAGGCATGTGGAAAGGAGAACAGAATGTTTTAATACCCATTTCTTTGTCATCCAGCTAACTAAAACAAGCTAATATTGCTGAGAAGATTTTAAGTTATATTCATACACATCACAAATCACCAAATATTTACTATTAAACTAGCTAGAAAGATAACAAACTAGCAGGATTACTTAGAGAATTGAATGCTGGCCTTGCTAATAAAACTTTCATAATACTTACTGTTAAAGTTTGTCAGCAAGCTAACAACATAGGCAATGTGAGAGGATTTAAAGGCATAAGAATGTTGATAATCTTAATATATGAACTGGCAAGTTGCTAAACATTTGGCATCACAACATAGAGGCATTCTAATTTTTATAGTTTTCACTACTAAAGCTGCTAAATACTAAAGGTAGTTTACTAGCTAGCTTACTTAGTTGCTAAATACTAAACTGTCAGGAGCACTGCTAAGATTTAAAGCTAAGTATGAAATTGAAATAACTAAAGATATTTTTAGTGTAAAAAAAACAAATATATATATATATATATATATATATATATATATATATATATATATATATATATATATATATATATATAAACTGTTAAAATCAAAGTGGTGTGTCTTAACACGTGTATATATACTTGTACCATCTGTATATATGACTATACTGTGTATGACTAAGACATGTCTATCAGTTATCATATAATGATTTACCGCCAGTCTGTCATCACCAAACAAACCAGTCAGGGAACGGCAGGTGATGAAGGAGGAGGTCACATGTGACATGATATGAAGACATCACACATCACCCATGTCCAAAAATAGCATTTAGAAGATCAAGTTTGATTTCAGGTTGACTTTAATTGATACTCGAATACTCGGTTGACTCTGTGACTGTTTGATTGGCAGACAATGTGGCCACCCACCTGTCTCTTTGCTGTTCCAGCAGCTGCAGCTTCTCAGCAAGATGCTGGTTGTCGTTTCTCAGAGTCTGACACTCATCCATCAAGGAGTGACATTTATCCTTCAGCTGGCCTACCTCTCCTGTTAAGTCACAAGATAGGGAAAGAATACATGCTTCAGTAAAGCCTGAAATGGATAAAAACAGGGCTTTAAATAAAAAAACAAATAAATGTTGATTTGAAACTAAACTTAACTATGAATACAAATCAATGTATTACACAAGATCCTGGAAATATATATGAAGTACAGTGCATTATAGTAAAGTGTAATGTAGTGTTTTTTGAAGGCTAATGAAGTACAGTGTGTTGTGGTATAGTATAGTATAGTATAGTATAGTATAGTATAGTATAGTATAGTATAGTATAGTATAGTATAGTATAAAACAGAACAGATCAGTACAGAACAGTATAGAACAGTGGAGTATAGTGTAGTATAGTGTAGTGTAGTGTAGTGTGGCATAGCAGAGTACAGTATAGCATAGTATAGCATAGTGTAGTACAGCATAATATAGTATAGTATAGTATAGTATAGTATAGTATAGTATAGTATAGTATAGTATAGTATAGTATAGTATAGTATAGTACAGTATAGCATAGTATAGTATAGCATAGTATAGTATAGCATTGCATAGTACAGTATAGTATAGTATGGCAGGATAGGTTGATGTATATCTATGTGGATGGTTTTGTTTTTTATTGTATTGTACGACAGGATGTATCCTAAAACTATGGTATTTTTAACAAAATGAAAAAATAAATACATATTAATATATTATAAAAGATACTGCATTATATATAGTACAGCACAGTATAGTATAGTGTAGTAAAGTATACTGTGGTTTAGTATAGTATACTAGTATATTATGGCAGGATGGCATGATGTATATAGGGAGATGGTATCTCCTATCCCAGGACCACCAAGCAACCACTGCTGGGCCTTTAGAAAAGGCCCTTAATTACATTTACTATATAGTAAACCTGTAAAATAGCAAAGTACAATGAAACTTTGTATTGTGTATTAAGTATGACTGGTCATACATTGATGTGTCAGTAATAATATACTATAATATATCATCCTTTACCATCATCATCAAACTTTTTTAAAATTGCAAGCTGTTCTGGTGGCTCATGGTGGCCAAATAAGCCAGTTACAGATCCTCCACACTGTCGCACCAATGCGTCCTCGTCTGGCACCAAATAAACCTTTATCCATCTTCCCCTGCTGCCAGGAGGATGTGTGTGTTATGCATGAGTGTGGCCCAAAGGGCATCCGAAGGTCATGCAGAAAATCAGAGATTAGCTCAACCATTTTATCATTCTCTTTCCCCTTCTGAGCCTAGATCAGATAAGAATGAATGATTTAGGTCATGTGACCACTGCAGTGGTGTTTAATTCAGTATGCTCCTCCAGGCTGTGTGCAGAATTGAAAGGCATGCTGTTTAAAGTTTCCATCTTAATATAGATGAGCTGAAGCCACTGAGCAGGCTAAGGGGAAAGCAGAGAACATCTACGTTCCTGCAAACTATGAATGCAATGCTTCACCAGAGGCCCTCTCTCATTACGACATTAAAACGTGCCACATGTGTTTCAGAGCATGCACAAGTACTATGAACTATGACCAAATAGTACACAAATGTACTGCAAGTCTACAGCAATGCCAACTGTTTTAAAAATCATAACAAAAAGGCTATTGTAAGAAAAAGCAGGTGATCTAATATTTTTCCGTCAGTGAGCAAGTTTGTAGGAAATTAAAAGTGCACTAAGGAGACATAAAACAGCTTTTTACTTCCAAATAATGTTATAGTCAGTGTGTTGCTTTATATGCATTTGTAGCATTTCTGTTTAAACAGGCTTTTCAATAAAAAAAACTCTGTCATTACAACCCTTTTGTAATCTATACGTAATCTTCTGTATCATAAGTGTTGTAACAAATCTAAACACACTAACACAGGCCAGCTGACAGAGGCAATTGGAAAAAAGTGATACGAGAGAAATTGCAGATGTGTGACCGTTCCTTTCCTCCCAGAACAAAATATTCAAAATGAAAGAGAAGACAGAACAACCCTCGCTTATCATTATAGACAGATTACAGTACGTTACTATAAATCCTCCCGCTTTATCTCCTAAGTAATTAGTTTCTTTTGAATGAACAGAACATTCCTGAAGCTTTGAGACATCTCGTTGTGTTATGGATTGTGTATAGATTATACACCACTTTATTAGAAACACATGTACATTCAGGCAGTTATCTAATCAGCCAATCACTTGGCAGCAGCATGATACATAAAGACATACAGAAATGGCTCAAAAATCTTAATATCATACATCAGAATAAAGAAAAATTCTGATCTTTGTGACTTCAACAGTGGCATGGTTGTTGATGCCATTGGGCTGCTTTGAGTATTTCAAAAACTGCTGAAAATTTCTGGTATTTTCACATGCAACCGGCTCGAGATTTTACACAGAATGGAGGGAAAAACAAAATATATTCTGGGAGCGACAGTTCTGAGGATGGAAACGCTTTAATACATAGGTCAGAGGAAAATGGCCAGAGCTGCCAGGACGGAAACAGCAACTCATATAAGCATTCTTTACAACCGTGCTGAGAAGAAAAGCATCTCAACATCAAACCATAAGCTACTATAGATGGACTACAACAGCATAGGACCCTAATCTGTCAGCAGGGAAGAAGAATGGGAAGCTTTCATGGGTGTAAACTGACCAAAACTGGACAGCTGAAGACTGGAAAAAGACCAAGTGTTTTTTCCAGACTAAAGCTCTTGAGGTACATCTCATGTAACTGATCAGGCATTATGATTATAGACACAAATATTTTTGGATTTTAATTTAAATCCAAACTTTAACTCTATTCTTGTTTAAATATCCCTCAGACTCCCTCAGTCTTCCTTCCTCCTTATCCATCTTTCTGATGCAGTTTGTGTTTAGTAATGATTTATGAACTCACGTTAAACAGCCTGGAGCGATTACTTTTACTTCCACAAGAGAAATTGACTCCAAATTACAGCCTTTCTAACCAATGAATGAAATAATGATAATGTAAGATGCAACATCAAAATAAGGACCATTATTTGTTATATAGAGTAATTATTATAAAGAGCATAAATACTGATCATTTAGGTCAAGAATATAACAATATGTGATGAAAGATAGCAGTTATTATATTTTTTTACACACACAAACACGCACACACACACACACACACACACACACACACACCACACACACACACAGAGAGAGAGAGAGAGAGAGAGAGAGAGAGAGAGAGAGAGAGAGAGAGAGAGAGAGAGAGAGAGAGAGAGAGAGAGAGAGAGAGAGAGAGAGAGAGAGAGAGAGAGAGAGAGAGATGCATGCACTGTTCATATAGGGTTATATACAAGGTTGGTGATTTGAAGTAAAGTTTTAGTCTTCACATCTAAGTTCTTTTTTAGGCCAAGCCATATAGATTATTACAGCATATAATAATATACTAAATATACCAGAAATAATAAGAAGAAGAAGAAGAAAGGGACTTTTGTTACTTCACTGTCCACAGATTGAAGGACAAACTGAACAAGCACTTATCTACTATGCATACAGCTCATGTTAAGTTAATTCATAAAATTGTCCATATCTGTAATCAGATTCAAACCTAAAGTTGGCATGATGTCAAACTAAAGTTGTTGTTTTTTTATGTTGTTTTTCTGTAAAGAGAAGAAGAAGTCTCTGCATTTGAGACTTGTTTTTTAAATCGAAGTTGGGACTTTCTAACTTATGAACGCTAATGAGTTTAGTTGATTCTATTTCACAAAAACTAGTAGACCAGTCAGTTACTAAGGATGAATGAATAAACTCTGTAAATGTTCACATTATTAAAAGCAGTTTTTCTTTGTCCATCTCTTTATTGTTACATCTGAGATCTGAATACAGATGTGCACAGTTTCAATGTTAACTGCACTCTATGCCCTATATCTCAACTCTGAACATGGCCTCTCTCTCTTTCTCTGTGTATAAGAATTTACTACACACACACACACACACACACACACACACACACACACACACACACACACACACACACACACACACACACACACACACACACACACATGCATCTTTTTACTCTCCAACATTTATAATCAAGATTTATTGTATCACGTACCATTAATTCTGCTCTACAGCTACACTCTCCCCAGTGCATTTTCAAGCACAGGGGGTGTGTATAAAATCTCCACCACTAACCAAATTTACATCCTGGCTCCAAAAATCTGAAACTAAAAACTGCTGTAATGATTCACCTACACACTGGAAACTGAAACAGGTTTTAAAAGCTAATAAAATAACTTTTTTATTCTTAAATTAAAGCTATAACCTAAAACTAAAGAAAGATGAGTTTAGTTTCTCTTTAACATAATAAATACTAGAAGTAAATACGGAAGACAACTACATTACAAACTAAAAACAAAAGTAAGGAATACAACACCAGTGCATGTAAACTATGGAGGTCTTGCATGCTCCCCAGACTCTCATATACACAAACTCATGCACATTCTCTGAGTAATAGGCCCAGTGGATGTACACTATGTTTCACCATAACTCTGCTCGGCTGGACTCAGCTGCTCTCATAATTAGAGGCAGTCATATTCCAGTAAGAGGTTTCTGAGAGTGGGTTTGTAAGGAGATTTTGTTGATTCTACAGAGGAATAGATGTCTGGGTGGTCTCTGACTTTGGATCAAGCAAAAATGCAAGATGCCTGGTGGTAGTTATGATAATATGGTAATATGTTTGGCTGCTTGTACGTTCCTCTTAATCATAATGTCCAGTTTTATATAACAGATGTGATGAACAAACTAACAATTAGTGATTATAAATCAGATTTTTATATTATAGTGTAAGATAGTAAAAAATTTCATAGCAGAACTGTGGAGCAGAGTAGGAGTTGAGGAGAAATAGTATAGCACAGTATAGTGTAGTACAGTACAGTATAGTATAGTATAGTATAGTATAGTATAGTATAGTATAGTATAGTATAGTTAAGTGTGGTATAGTGAAGAACAGTATAGTGAAGAATAGTATAGTGAAGAATAGTATAGTGTAGTGTAGAACAGTATAGTATAGTGTAACAGAGTATAGTGTAATGTAGTGTAGAACAGTATAGTATAGCAGAGTATAGTGTAGTATAGTATAGTATAGCAGAGTATGTAGTGGTATGTAATGTAGTGGTATGTGGTAATACTCCAGTGCTTGCTCTTCCGATCTTTAATACAAGTGTAGTGTAACTGACCCTCTGTGCCTGTTTGCTCCTGCTGTTCTCTGCGCTGACTCTTCATGCTTATCTCGGCACGCAGTGTAGTCAGCTCTAACTCATACTCCTGCGTAGTGTTGTGAAGTCTCTGCAGCTCTGCCCGCAGCCTGCACAGCTCCTCCTGCAGGAGAGCGATGTCATTCTCCCGCTCAGCTGCGGCCTCCTCAGCCGCCTGCTGCAGCTCCTGGACCTCCTCCTGTGCCACTCGCAGCTCCTCCTGAGCTTCCCATAGCTCACTGGCCTTTTCCTCCTCCAGACTGTCCAACTCCTCCTGAACAGAGCGCAGCTGGGCTGCAGGGACAGAGAACAAAGAATGGAACAAATTATAAAAGGCCGATAAAACCATAAGGTGTGAGGATAAAAAACTCAATCAATGTGCATACAAAAACACAAACAATCATTAAAAAGTTTCTCAACTGTGTGTGGTCAAAAAAATCTGGTTTTCTATCAAGTCACCTAGGACATAATCCCAGGTCTCTGTTAAGTAAATTAACTGATACTACAGCTGCACTGGAAAATGACACTAAATCCAACCTGCTGACATAGACACATAAAGCATGTACTACAAGTTTTTCTGAAGCGCTACAATAAATCTAGGCTAATAGCTTCATGAATGTGAATCACAGCTGAATTGTGGCAGCTTCAACAGAATAATGTTAAACTCCTAAACAGCCATGAAATTAGACATAATTAACTGTTCATAGGTTTCCCACCACATAAAAGCATGTACAAAAAGAAGGCATTGTGGTTTCTGGTAACAAGCACTATTTAAGAAAAGGATATCGCTTCTCAGAACTGTACACACACACACAAACACACACACTAAAGTTTTTAGTTTTCACACTAGCCATATAGTTAATTACATTTTTTTACACACACACACACACACACACACACACACACACACACACACACACACACACACACACACACACACACACACACACACACACACACACACACACAGTGCTACACCTTGTCAGGTCAAATAGAATCAGGAAGTCAGCTACTGACCCCGAGCTTTTACTTTGTGCCTTCGGTCATGAATTTAACCAGAATTTGTTCAACCGTAAGTCAGGATCATAAATAAAACCTCCCTCTTTACCGGTCAGACTTTCTGTGACAAATATTTCTTAGCTGTTATATGATCCAGTCTAGTGTTTAAAATAAGAAGTATTATCCATAAGAAGAGCATCACAGAAGCAGAAGAGCCATTGTTTATTCCAGGCAGAGTTATGAATAAGAAAATAGGCTCTATAAATCAGACCAGATGTTTGGTTCCAACAGGGACTGCTCGACAGATTACTGTATGCATTTGCTCATTAATGGCAATCATACTTGTCAAACAATAAAGAAAATCAAAACAAATCAGTCATTTGTCATATCTATAGTAAATGCTGAAAAGTTGTTTAATAAATAGAGGGAATTGTGAGCTTCAGCACATTTCAGAAAGCATATGAGCCAATATTAATTATGACTGAATATAAACGGAAATTATTATGTTTTATTTCTTTTCCTTATCCATAAGAATTCCTTATCCTTTCCTTATCCTTCCATATGAATCTAAAATTATTTATGATTAAAAGCAATAAAAATGTTGGATACCGGTCAGCCGTAACAATAAAACCACCTGGCGAATATTGTATAGGCTCATGGACCGTAGAGGAATGGAGTCCACAAGACATCTGAAGGTTTTCTGTGATATCTGGGACCAAGACATTAGCAGCAGAAGCTTAACGTTCTCTAAGTTGTGAGGTGAAGCCTCCATAGGTTGGACTGGTTTGTCCAACACAACCCAAAGATACTCCAAGGGAATGAGATCTGGGGAAAGTGGAAGTCAAGTCAATGCCTTGTCATGTTCTTCAAACCATATCTGAACATTTATCGCAATATGGGAGGAGATATTTTCCTGCAGAAAGTGGACACTGCCTCCCATTAAGAAATAGAAAGGTTTAGGTAGGTGGTGCATGTCGAAGTAACATCCACATGAATACCAGTAGCCAAAGTTTCCCAGTAGAACATTGCCCAGTGCATCACGATACCTGTACCAGCTTGCTATTTTTCCCCTTTGTGCTTCCTGGTACCATTTCGTCCACAAGTAAGCAACACACTGTAGTACTCTAGAGTTTCTTGTTCCAGCAAACTTTACTGTATTTTATTTTGAAAGAAACTGCATATGTTTCTTTCAATCATTTTTGTAACCCCTTGTATTTTCCTTATCCACCTCATACAGTACAGACCAAAAGTTTGGACACACCTTCCAAAAGTTTGGACACACCACCTTTTCAACAAGACAATGACCCCAAACACCCCTCCAGGCTGTGTAAGGGCTATTTGACCATGAAGGAGAGTGATGGGGTGCTGCGCCAGATGACCTGGCCTCCACAGTCACCGGACCTGAACCCAATCGAGATGGTTTGGGGTGAGCTGGACCGCAGAGTGAAGGCAAAAGGGCCAACAAGTGCTAAGCAACTCTGGGAACTTCTTCAAGACTGTTGGAAGACCATTTCAGGTGACTACCTCTTGAAGCTCATCAAGAGAATGCCAAGAGTGTGCAAAGCAGTAATCAAAGCAAAAGGTGGCTACTTTGAAGAACCTAGAATATGACATTTTCAGTTGTTTCACACTTTTTTGTTATGTACGTATATAATTCCACACGTGTTAATTCATAGTTTTGATGCCTTCAGTGTGAATCTACAATTTTCATAGTCATGAAAATAAAGAAAACTCTTTGAATGAGAAGGTGTGTCCAAACTTTTGGTCTGTAGTGTATATGTTCTGTTTTGTCTCTATAATGTGCGTCGGGTGTGTGTAGTTTTTATTTCAGCAATATACTGTGTATATTTAGCCGTAATTGTAACCCAGATTATATGAACATGCAGTTATTGTGTTAACGGACAGGGATTCATTTGGCCTGTTGACCTGAGGATGTATGTGTGTCCCTTGTCCTATGTGTTATTAATCTGCAGGTATTACATGATCACATAACTGAGATATACTGGCTGAATGTTGTTTGATTAGTTGTGTATTGTGATGAAGGCTTTTTCCTGCTAAGTGTGGTGTTAATGTAAAAGGAAATGTAAGATAAATGTGTTGAATTAATTTTATTGTTTATAATTTTTTATTTAGTATGTATATCTGTGTGTACATAAGAGACACAATGAGACACCAAAAAGACTGTTTTCTAACTTGATATTATCCAAGAGTCTCTCAGTTCTGAATGTGGCTGAAGAGAGTAAGCTGACAGACTGTTGACCTGAGGATGTGTGTGTCCCTTGTCCTATGTTTTATTAAACTGCAGATGTACTTCACCAAAGAGCCTGGAGTTGGTGGTTCATTTTTGGTGAAATTCGCTACAACACACACACACACACCTGGCAGTCCACATGAAGTAAAAGAAGACATCATTTATTAGACCAGGCTACCTTCTACCATAGCTTCGTGGTCCAGTTCTTATACCCACATGCCCATCAGTTTTTACACCTGGTCACTTCATGTGTTTTCTCTGATCCGATAGCTATCTGATTTGTTAAAACTGTTCCATTTACATTAGGCCACATAAATGCATCTTGGCGAATCGGATATCAATCTGATCTTTCTACTCCCGCCCAATATGCAAATACATTTTACCCCATTTCCGGGGTAATTGAAATGGAACACGCTTTGGTGTATGCGGTTGCTACAAAAAACAGCATTTACTGTTTGCTGCATTTTAAGACCAACAAGACGCCTGGGTG
This sequence comes from Tachysurus fulvidraco, assembly GCF_022655615.1. Lineage (NCBI taxonomy): Eukaryota > Metazoa > Chordata > Actinopteri > Siluriformes > Bagridae > Tachysurus > Tachysurus fulvidraco. The sequence continues at coordinate 15,201,882 of NC_062536.1, forward strand.
AAAGATCGAGACAGCACTGGTGGGAAAATATATTTGTTTCTGACACAATGCACGACCTGTGAGTGACGTACTTCCGTTTGGGAGGAGTATATCGCTGACGTATGTGGCTTGAACAACCACATGCATTTACACCTGTCCAGTTTCATCTGAAATGCGTCCCAGACCACCTCCTGATGTGGTTCGAGCGATCGGATTTATATCAGTCTCGAAACCGTTTCGGAGGGCGTTTACACCTGGTCTTTTTACCATCGGATAGCTATCAGATCACAGAAAACGCAGGAAGTGACCAAGTTTAAAAACCCCCTAACTTGTGTACAATACAAAGGATCGTGATGTGTCACATCAGTATATGTGTTGTTGTGGTTTATATTAACACTTTAGTAGCTTCTGGATACCAGATCGTTAGAGGCCGGAGATAGCTGTATGCAGGTAGTTTGCATTCTAAGTAGACGAGGCAGTCTGAGAGAGATTAGTGACTGCAAAGTGGTGGTAGGAGAGAGTGTAGCCAGACAGCATCAGATGGTGATGTGTAAGATGTCTCTGGTGGTCAGGAGGAAGAGGAGAGGAATGATAGAAAAGAAGACCAAGTGGTAGAAATTAAATAAGGAAGAATGTTGTGAGGAATTCAGACGGAAGCTGAGACAGGCTTTGGGTGGTCAGGAAGAGCTTCCAGATGACTGGAAAACTACAGCAGAAGTGACCAAGGTTACTAGGTTGGGCTACATCAAGGATCGGCTTTGAGCCCTTTCTTGGTTGCTATGGTGATGACAGATGAAGGCAGACAGGAATCTCTGTGGACAACGATGTTTGTGAACTGTAGTGAGAGTAGAGAGTTGGTGGAGGAACACCTGGAAAGGTGGAAGTCTGCTCTGGAAAGAAGAGGAATGAAAGTCTGTTAGGGGCAACCGTTCAGTGTGATGAGGAGTGTGGAAAAGAGGTGAAGAGTCGAGTACAGCTGAGTTGGAGTGGGTGGAGCAAAGTGTCAGGAGTGTTGTGTGACAGAAGTGTGTCAGCAAGAATCAGAGGAAAGGTGTACAATTCAGTAGTGAGTCCAGATATGCTGAATGGGTTAGAGACTGTAGCAGTGAGGAAAAGACATGAGGCAGAGATGAGGATGTTGAGGTTCTCTTTAGGAGTGACGAGGATGGACAGGATTAGG